>NC_056730.1:422066309-422288809 GCF_019279795.1 Protopterus annectens | reverse complement strand
AAATTGCGTGTGATCTAGAGTTTGGAGATTCCCTATAAACTTGTTAATTAGGTCCATGATGATTCTCACCATAGCTTTACATATCAGACTCATCAGGCTAATTGGGGAAAAATTCCTAAGGTCTGTAATAGCTCCCCCTTTATGGAGAGGGATTACTGTAGCAGTACACCGTTTGGTAGGGACAAAGCCTGAGGTGAGGCTGTGACTGAACAGGGCACACAGACGTGGTGCCAGTTCACTTTGTAGTTCATGTAGAACACATCCAGGGATATTGTTAGGTCGCATGGAAGCTGTATTTTTGGCCTTGGACAATGCAGTTTTAACCTGTGCTGCAGTAATGCTGGGTGCCTGGCATTCCTCCGGTATTGTGATTGGTCCTTTGGGGGGGGGGGTAAATTTGGCACTGAATCTGTCGGCCAGTATGTTGGCAATATCTCAAAAAAACACAAAATTAAGAAAAATTAAAACCAGACTACTCAGCCAGGAAAAAAGCTGCACCAGAATTTCTGTTTTAAAGCTTATTTAATAAAAGAACTCTGACGCCTCGACACAAACCAGCCTTCCAGGAGTAACAGTAAAATCACCATACAATACTTCTATATATATTACATGCAGTTACAATTAATTAAACAATTAAACAATTAATCACAAGTTTAAAAAACTCTTAAAGGAAAACCTTCCAGTTACATTCATTGTTCAGACCAGATGGAAACAATGTATTAAATTTCAGAATATACAATGTTTCTTTATACAGTACTTTCTTTTTTACAATCTCCTCTACTTCATCTAAGATTTGTTCTAAAATACAAGCTTTTAATAAAGAAGGGTCATTGTTATGGCTAAGATTGAAGTGTAAGGCAACAGGGCTTATAAGATTCTTGTTTCTGATGTCCCTGACATGTTCTTAAAGTCACAACTTAAAAATAATTTCCGTTTCCCCTATATAAAATAAATTACGAGGGCATGACAAAACATATACTACTGATATAGTAATACAAGAATATACAGATGTAGAACAAAATTGTTGGCAATATATGTTGGCTCAGTATAGGAGGTACCATTGTGCAGTAACTCAGAGCAAACCTGCCAATTGCCATGGCAATTCTTGATATAACTATAGAAGGCGTTATGGTTGTTTTTAATGTCTGCCACAATTCTGCCTTCATAGCTGGCTTTAGACATTTTGATGAGGGATCTCAACTTTTTGTTGAGACTAATAAGGGAGTTTTTCAAGTCTTGGGACTTCACCTTTTTCTGCAACAGTTTCTTCCTTGTGTTATAGAGTTTATTAATGGCAGGGGACCACCAGATTGGCTTGCTTTTTTTGGAGGAAAGGGTCTTGGTTCTGTTGGGTATGGCTAGTTCCCTCTGGTCAAAGGTACAGGATATGAAATGGGATGAAGTAACAACCAGAGAGATTGAAACAAAGTTAAGAAAAGCCTCTAATTGGAAAACTCCAGGACCAGATGCAGTACCTAACCTTTGGTTAAAAGTATTAACATGTTTACACGAAGATTTAGCCATGAGTAGGAACGACTTATATGTGCACCCTGAACAGACACCAGCCTGGCTAACAACAGGGAAAACAATGCTCCTACTTAAGAGTGAACCTGCAAGCTACCCTATACCAATAACTTGCCTTCCAACGATGTATAAACTATACACGGGAATTGATGCTGGCAGAGTTTATAGTCATTTAAAAGAAATCTCAATTATGGCAGCAGAACAAAGGGCAATAAAAGAAAGTCATATGGAGCAAAGTATCATTTGTTGTTAAATAAAATCATAGTGGAGAACTGTAAAAATGGGAAGAATCTAAGTATGGCATGGATTGACTACAAAAAAGCATTTGATAGTATCCCACATTCATGCATAAAAGAGTCCTTAAAAATGTATAAGATACTGTACACCCTACACTGATTGACTACATTACAGTGACCATGAAACAGTGATAGACCATAAGGGAGTTTTTCCAGTCTTGGGACTTCACCTTTTTCTGCAACAGAGTTTTCCTTGTGTTATGGAGTTTATTAATGGCAGGGGACCACCAGATTGGCTTGCTTTTTTTGGAGGAAAGGGTCTTGGTTCTGTTGGGTATGGCTAGTTCCAAGCATTTATGTATGTGTTCGTACAGTGCACTGCTGTATGATTTGGCAGTCATGCATCTATTTTCCATTGACGTGGGTGCCGTGAAGTTAGCCACCTCTGTTTTTAGGAGCCTAAAGTCAGATTTGTAGAAGACTGTCATGGTGGTTACCTTTGCAGGGGATATGGGTGAGATGTGGATTTCCATTGTGATTAGTTTGTGGTCGGATCTAACCAGGGAGTAATTGGTAGTTTTCCCAGTTGATGGAGGGGTAGTTGAAGTCACCTAGTATGAGAGTGTTGGTTTGGACCCTAATAGTTTACAGGGTGCTTAGGAACATGGAGTGAGAGTCTTGGGACATGGTTGGGGACCTATAGCAAGCTATGACCTGAGTTGCTGTCTTACACAATGTTAGTTGTACCTGAAGTATCTCAGATGCCTTATGCTGGGCTACTAGTCTGGAGGTGTGCATATCCTTTATGAATATGGAGACACCACTGCCTTTGGAGCTTCGGTCCATACTCTGGGGCTGAAAGGTGTGGAATGAGTTGAAGCTAGATAGAGAATGGATGGCACAGGATGAAACTGAAGAGAATGTGACACAGGAAGATGCTATAGAACATTCTTTAAAATGGCCGCAAGAAATGGAAAACAAATAATGTGCTCTCAGTTTAGAAGAAAATGAACTACGAGAAGAGTTGCTTGATTTAATATATATAGATAGACATATTAAGATCAATGAAAAAAATAGACTAAAAAAGGTCAATAAAACCCAAAAAGTCAGACGTTTGATAAAATAAACGAACACAGTAATTAGGGCTGTCCATAGAGTGCCATGTAATATAACAGAAATAAACAGGATATATTACTGTGCATCTAAATTAATAACTGATAAAAGTTCTACCACAACAGCAAAGGGTATTGATGGAAAGGAAGGGGAGAAATCAAATATCATCATGGAAGTATTGACTAGAGAAAACTATAAAGCAATTAAAGACAAGAAGTATCACTATTGCAAATAACAAATTAAAAACCTCAGCACAGGCAGTAAAACTTAAAAGATATACAGATAAATATAAAGGAAAGGTAGAAAATAAATAATTTATTGATGACCTAAAAAAGTTTTATTGAGAATTGGAAAACAAGGTAAAAAAAATTGAAAGACTGCCAAAATATTAAGAAATAGATACATTTTGGAGAAGTATCTATGAAGATCCTGTGGAACACAACAAAGATGCTAAATGAATAGAAGAAGTTAAAGAAAGAATAAGAGGGTCAAAGGTACAGGATATGAAATGGGATGAAGTAACAACCAGAGAGATTGAAACAAAGTTAAGAAAAGCCTCTAATTGGAAAACTCTAGGACCAGATGCAGTACCTAACTTTTGGTTAAAAGTATTAAAATGTTTGCACGAAGATTTAGCCATTAGTAGGAACTACTTATATGCGCACCCTGAACAGACAACAGCCAGGCTAACAACATGAAAAACAATGCTCCTACTTAAGAGTGAACCTGCAAGCTACCCTACACCAATAACTTGCCTTCCAACTATGTATAAACTATACACGGGAATTGATGCTGGCAGAGTTTATAGTTATTTAGAAGAAAACTCAATTATGGCAGTAGACCAAAGGGCAATAAAAGAAAGTGATATGGAGCAAAGTATCATTTGTTGTTAAATAAAATCATAGCGGAGAACTGTAAAAATGGGAAGAATCTAAGTATGGCATGGATTGACTACAAAAAAGCATTTGATAATATCCCACATTCACGGATAAAAGAGTACTTAAAAATGTATAAGATACTGTACACCCTACACTGATTGACTACATTACAGTGACCATGAAACAGTGGTAGACCACTTTGCAATTAAGCCATCACAAAGGACAAATTATTATCCCAGGGATAAAAATTCAAAGGGGGATATTCCAAGGTGACTCTCTGTCACCGCTGCTATTCTGCCTTGCCCTTAATCCATTAAACTGTCTACTTAACGGCTTAGACCATGGCTATAATTTGGCTCCAAGAAAACAACAAAGTGTAAAGACTTCTCATCTTCTCTTTGTCAATGATTTACAACTGTATAGCTCATCAGATGAGGAACTGAAACCACAACTGCAAGTTGTCAAAACTATTTCAGATGATATAAGAATATCATTTGGTCTTGATAAATGTGCAAAAGCAACCTTTAAAGCAGGAAATCTCTTGCACTAAGAAAACATCAGTTTGGGACAAGAATGTCATATGAAAGAACTTGAGCAAGAGGAAGTGTATAAATATTTGGGAATTGATGAAGGATCAACAATAAAACATGAAAAAATGCAAATAAAACTTAGTAAGGAATACTTTGGAAATCTTAAATTAATCCTGCAAACAGCGTTGACATCTATGAACAAAATCCAAGCTAAAAACAAATTTGCCCTTCCTCTACTAACTTACAGTTTTTGAGTGATTGACTGACCCCAAAATGTGTTGGATAGATTAGACAGGAAAAGAAGAATGATGCTTCATGGTCACCAAATGATTTATAAAAATCAGTGCATATCAAGACTATATATTCCCAGTTATGACGGAGGGATGGGCCTCCTTGAAATTGATTACGTGTTTAGATCTGCAAGCGTGGGACTCCACACATACAGTGTTTAGTGAGCTACTGCCTATGTGGTAGTTCATGGGTACCGAGTTTTTCCCAAAGGGGATGACAATGCACTTCTTTGCACTGAGCTTAGGGCCATGACTTTGACACCAAGCATATGTCTCTGTGAGGCCCATTTGTAGAATGTCTACACCATTAGGTGATTCTATTATGGCTCCCAGTCTGCATAGAAAATGACAAAGTTTACATCACATGGGATCACCCATAACCAACAGTTCAAAAGATAGATTCATGAAAACTGGATATAGTGGTCCATGAAAAGAAGACAAAAGTAGCATTGATCATTGAAATAGCCACACCCATTGATTACAGTGTCTTGCATACAGAGAGACACAAAGTCATAAAACATCAGGATCTACAGGCAGAAATGAGAGCAATGTGGAAGAAAGATACACAGACAGTTCCAATAGCAGTAGGAGCAACGGGTCTTATAAAAAAAATCTACAATTGTATTTAGATATGTTACCAATACATGTAACCCCATACGAATTGCAGAAGGAGTCATTACTGGGCGCATGGTGGGTGCTGCGAAGAGCACTTTTGGCTGACATCAAAGATTGAAACAATACTAATTTCATGAACTTTAATCATTGTACTTTGACTTAGGAATGTGGTCCATTCCCATCATGGTATTAGAAACCCAAAAGATTTGTAGAAATTAAAAAAGGGAGATACCATTATATCTATTATTTATTAGGTAATATAAATACAGGGAGATTCATCAAGATTGGAGACATGTGCTTATTAAACCTGTCTTTAAGTAAAGGGGAGTAGGACAAACCCAGAGTCATAAAGACCCTTTCATGTTGTGGAAAAATAATGGAGAAGGTAATATTGGATAAGTTATTGTCAGAAATGGATAGGTTAGGACTTAAAACCATATATCAGCATGCATCTGTTGAAAATAGATCTATTACCACCTGTAACATGATGTTCTGTAACAATATAATAATAGCTATGAATGAAAAATTGTGCCTGTTTATCTCATTTGCCTTTCACAATGGACAGAATGACAAAAGAATGATGATGGGCACCACAGGAGGCAATAGAAACTAATGTCACAGTGGGGTTAGTGACATCTTATTTCCACATGAGCACTATATGGAATGTGCCAACTAAGGGACCTTCTCATTAATGGCCCTGTTTTTTTATGTATCCCTTTTGCAGGTTGTTATGCTCCATCTGAACCATGGGTATGTCAGGGACCACCCACTGCCATCCTGCTGATATTGTGACTGAGGTGGACGAACATGATTAGGACTGCCTTACAAATGGTGATTCTAGTCAATTTCAGGGATCATCCACTCCTGCAGTGGGTATTGGACTCACTGTACCAGCAAGTAGAGGTCCATGCCACTGGCCACTAGGATCTATGACATCCATCTAATGGGTTCCATTAATCTTCTACTGGACTGCTTGGCAGCAGTATACCTTTTATGTAGTATGACAGGGGCTTGGCACCTCTATAATAAATATGGGACATTTACAACTGTGGGAGGTACAGAGGTATTAAATGGTTGTTACACTGCATGAAAGTGCTGGAGAGGGTGACTGAAACAGATATGCAGAGTAGTATAAAGTAAGATGAAAGATGAGCAGTTCTGACTCAGATCAAGATGCTGCACAAATGAAGTGATATTTGCATTGAGAGAGATAGTGGAGAAGAACATTAATATGAAGAAAAAGTCCAGCTGAACATTCCTAGACTTGGAAAAAGCATATGATGAGGTCCAAAGAATGCTGATTTGAGCAATTCTGCAATGGTTCAAATTCCAGGAAACATTGGCAGAATTAATACAGACCACGTACAAGGGCTTGATGACACAGATAGGAACAGTGTTCAGACTCATAGATGGTCTCTCAGTGTAAATTGGTGTGCATCAGGATTCGGCTCTGAACCCATTGCTGTTCATACTGGAGATGGACTACATTAGCAAGCAGGCTGGAGGGGGGCAGATCACCAAAGCTACTGTACATAGAGGATGTGGCATTGCAAACAAACTCTGAACAGAAAATTTGGCAAATGATAGGGATGTGGAATGCAAAACTGAAGGTCCGTGGGATAAAACTGAGTATAGGCGCAACAGTTGTCATGGCAGTAAATGGGGAAATCAGAAGAAAATGAAAAATGAGATAGGAGGGAAATAGTTAAGCAGATTGGCAGCTTCAAGTATCAGAGAGGGGTGGTTGAGAAGAAAGGAAGTCTGAATGAGGAAGTCAAAATGAGAATAAAAGGGGATGCAGTCAACTGGCACAGAGAATTTGGGTAATGTGTGACAACAGAATGCTAGAAAACCTGAAATGTAAGGTGTACAAACCAATGGAGTGACCAGCACCTCCATATGATACAGAAACCTGTATAGTGAAGGCAGTAAAGGCAGAGAGCTTGAGGAAACTAGAAGTGATGGAGATGAAGTGCCTCAGATGGGTGGTAGGATGCACAATGTGGGAAAGACAAAGAAATGATGACATCAAAGTAAAAACCAAAGTAGCTGTAACTGCAAAGAAGGTCAAAGAGATCAGAACACACACTCTCGCTGTACACACACACACACACACACACACACACACACACACACACACACACACACACACACACACACACACACACATTTATATATACAGGTACATTCAAACACGCACACACACATATATTTATATATGCAGGTACATTCAAACACACACACACACACACACACACACACACACACACACACACACACACACACACACACACACACACACACACACACACACACACACACACATTGTTGCAGAGTGTAGTGATTCTCACCAGAATGGTGGATAAAAATTATGCAAGTACTTGCAAGTAAAACTGTTGCTTTAAGAAGTTAGTTATCATTTAGTATTAGGCAGACAGGACTCTTGCATGATTCAATTAACAGGATCAGTTATTTAGTTAAATTGTGTAAAATATATGAATGTAGACTTATTCAAGCTGCAAACTTCATCGCTTCTCACAGTAGGGGAATGGTTGCCTGGAACATTGGTTCTGGCTGTTATGCTGAAGTTAGGAAGAATCACTATGGACTATTCTGATAAGAACTGGACATCTTCCTGTGAAATAATCCAGAGGGGAGAGACTACATGAGAGCATCTGTATGCTGTAGAGTTTGATTCCCGATTCTTTCTAATGCAGAAAAGAAATATTGGACTAGTTTGGAAGTAATCCTTGCCCTTTTTCCTGGGACATTTGGGATATTTGAAAAAAAAAAAAAAAAAGTATACTTATATTTTTTTTTTGTTTTTTTTCCAGAAAGTTATTTTAGTGCGCTTGTCTACGTAAGAAAGAGTCTGCACCACTAACTTTTGTTTTTTAAGGAAACAAAAGCTGCACATTTTTGAAGATGTTTGTCACTTTGCTGTATTAGTATATCATGTTGGTGGATGCAGCAGGCGTTTTTGTATACTTTTTAAGTCGAGTGTCCTGAATGTTTATTTACTGTCAACTTAAAAAAATGCCTCTATAACAGAGCTGAATATATCTGGCTTTCTGTTGCTCACATTGCCTAATCTTTCTATAAGTCAGCCTTCTTTATCTTGTACCTTTTTAAATTTATTTTACATTTGTTAATGGGGATGTCTGACTGGGACAGTGTCCCTTCTTCAGCGGAGGCCTGGGGAGAAAAGCTCCATTACCAAAACACATTACAAACAATACAAGAAATCAATAACAATCAAGAAAACATAACTTTGGTAAATATAGGTTGTACATAGTTTATACATAATAAAAATTGAGAGAGTGATGTAAAGTGGAAAAAAAAGAAAACTATCAAATAAATTAGCATGAAATAACTTGTGCCATCATAGAGACATGACTGATCAGTGAATCAATATCATGGTATTGGTGGTAAATGTTTATGAGAAACATGTATGGTATATGAACACGAATATGGCTGATTGTTGCTATACTAGTGTTACTTGTTCTAAACAGTGATAGCTAAGACAATATTTAGGTGAAGTGCAAGAAGGAGGGAACATGATGAAACTGTAGGAAGCTTGAGACAGGTAGATAAAAATAGCAGTAGTGAGCTTGAGATAGGTAGAGAGAAACTGAACTTCAGTGAGAGAAGGGATGTTAGAATTTAGTAAGGGAGGAGATATTTTGGTTGTAAGGAAGGACAGAATGATCAGCCTGGATTAGTGCTTGGGTTAAACAAGTGCATCCATTGTTTATAACCTGAATTTTACCTTATGGCAAGTTCCATTAATATTTTATTCTTATTTGTGCTCAAAAAGTCTTCCACCATCAGATTGTAAATACAGTATTTTTTGCAAGGATTCATACAACTGCATACTGTAAAATATGCTTTTTATTGTGACTTTGTGAATTTATTCAGCTGCATACGGTCAAGAGTGATTAGTATATTAGTATTAGTGATTAGTATGCTTTCCTCAGGTAGACAGCAAATGTTGGAGGTATGATGGGGAAGAAATAGACAATTGGGAACATATTTTCTGGGAGTGTAATGAGTTGGCAGACTTTAAAGATTCCCTGCAGACTACTCTGTTAGAAATACTGGGTGAGCAAATTAGTGTAACTAAGGAAGTGATTTTTTTCAGCTATGATACAGACTTGTAATTGTCTAGACATAGTAAGGCCTTGCTGAGTCTAATAATGGTCGCTGCCAAAAAAAAACAGTTACTAGAAAATGGAAATCAAAGTCTAAACCAACTGTACTAGAAGTAGTGAATATAGTAAGAGATAAAACAACTGGAATTGTGTTCTTTATAAAAGGGTAGGAGCAAATTACATAGAAAAAATGGAATTGTGGTAACAATACACTCAGAGGAGGAATCAGATTTAAAAGAAGGCAGGATTTGAATGAGCTATGTAATGTTTGACTGACAATGACTTGATAGATTATAAGTGATGCATAATATTGGCAACTAAAATTAAGTCAACATGGTTTGTTTTCATTTATATAAATGTATGATTTTCTATGTCATATGTGATAATTTAATAAAGATGTTTCTTTTTTTAAAAAGTATACTAATCCAGTAAACAAGTAAAATAAATGAAATAAAAATAGTCATTTTCTTTTTACGGTTTGCACAAAGTCAAATTGTTTGAGAAAATTTACCTCACCTTAACAAAAAGCATTCCTGTGTAGTTGCAACTTGGCCAATTTCTGTTGCTGTTGAGTGGAGTTACCTAGATCATACCTACCTAAATGCCAAGATGGCTACAGTTGAATAACTCTTACAAACCATAGCTGCAACTGCTGAGAGCATACTATCTGTTGCCAGAGCTACATCAGTACCAAATTCAGTTCCACCATTAAACAAACTAACCAAGGAGGAAAACCTCAGAGCATATGTGGTAGTCTTTTAGCAGTATGTCCACCAGGAAGAAGGGGACTGGACTGAGTGGGGTAGAATCCTCTATGCTCAGTCTACTGGGGAGCTTTTAAAAGCTGAAAAGTTTGATAGCTAGACATTTTCTCCTAAAAAGGTAAGCTCCTAGTTATGTGATATAAAATATGTACTTAAACTGTAGTTAGAACCTGAACCTTAACATGCTAGAAATCAAATGATAGAAATGTTAGCAACTGATAAAATTTAAAAGGGCTTTACATGCTTCTTTATGAAAGGAGAAGTTTCAAAGTGAGTATAAGGATGCTAAAAATGTAGGACTTCCAAGATGGCTGCACATTGAGTAACAACTTATTTCTAGCTCTCCCAGTGTGAAAACAGAAATTCGACAGAGAAGGCCAGTAGACTTGTGTTTATGGATACATTTCAATAACTGGCTAATAAGTGCACTGTCTGGATGCCAGAAATAAAGAAATACAGAAGATCTGGAAAAAATCAGCTACAAAAAAGTAAGGAAGAAACACTGACTGGGGAAAAGTTCTGCAGCTATTCAGCAAAAAGCAATGCAACTTTCAGACATGACTTCCAATGACCTAAAGGAAGATATAAGACAACTGCATACAGACCTGGTTAAAATAAACAAAACACTGATGGAGTATATCAATGCAACCAACAAAAGGCTGGAAAAATGGAAGAAGTTTTAAACAGATATTCAGATGAGTTAATAAAGCTGCAAAAATGAGAGGTCAAATGAAGAAAAGGCTGGATTAACACGAGACTGCTCAGGAAGACATGTTTGGAAAACTAATAGAATTAGAGGACAGAGCATGTAGGGAAAACCTAAGATTTTCAGCTATACTAGAAGCTGGAAGAAGCAGACTGCATTAATTTTACAAAAGCAGAAATGAACAGCTGGATTGGTATTCCATAGCAGGAGTTGTTAGCTGAAAGGGCACATCGTGTGCATTATCCAAACCTGGCTATAAGAAAGCAACCTAGACCTTTAACAATAAAGATACAATCCTACCAGCAGAAAGAGTTGATTCTGACAAAACTGTGGCAGAAGGACAAAGTACTAAAAGTGGGAGACAGCAGACTGTAGAGAATGATTACTCATTGTATATCAGACAGAATATGAGCAGATTTGTTCCACTATTCAGGAAATGTTGAGATGCAGGTGTGAGATTCAAAGTGCTGTACTCAGCTGTTTTCAAGATATTCTTCCCTGGTGGGACAAACTCATTTTTGATGAAGTACATGCAAATGAGGAAATACAAAAGTTTGTCCAATAAAACATAAGCTGTGAAACAGAAGGAGATTCTGCTTCTTGTTCTTCTGGTAATAAAAACTACAGAGGGACTGTACCTGTGAAACCTTTTCAAATATTTCAATGGAAGATGTTGGAGAGAAGGAAGGGCGCATGAGAGTTGACTAGAAGACTCAAAAGTACATTGGAAATGAAGCAGAGACAGGATTTTGTAGAGGACCAGTAATAAAGCCAATAACTTAATATTGGATTGCAATGCAAAAATTATATTTGTGAAATATGACAGAACAAGAAAATCTAAGAAGAGGCTTAGTCACTAGTGTAGAGTAGGCAGGGATGAATAAGGATTCACACGCCTATTTGATGCCTTGTATCCTACTGGTGTCTAAATTCCCCCTTCTTTCCTATTTTGTTTGAGAGGAGCTGGGTTTCTAAAAAGTTGGCCTCATGGACCTGTCTAGTCTTTCAAAAGACTATATCCAAAGAGTCTTTAAAAGTCTTTAAAAAGACTGTATAGCCTGGTTATAGCTGGTACAATGGATCTTCCCATAGTTCATATTATACTGGCTGTTCTGGGTGCTCTCAGTGGAGTGTTTGAGCTTAGATCTGGGTAGCTTACTGAGTATAGAAAAAGACTGCCCAGATGAATAACAGGCAAATTCCAACCTACGTTTGTTGGTTTGGGGCCCTATTTTCAGTCGAGTAAAGAAAAACACAATTTTCAGTCTTCTTTTTAAAGTTTTAATGGCAAATGAGTACTGCTTAGATAAACATTTTACAGTTGGGGTTTACTTGGTTTTATACACAGTGGAGGTAGGACTGTACCAGTTACCATGATTCGAGAACAAGAAAATCTGGAATATTTAGGCTTTTTCAGAATTTGTTGGACTTGTGGGGGACTCTAACGCATATGCCCTACTTCATGTCATTAATGTTCAGAAAAGTGCTTTGGGGAGGGGAAGAGGAGGGATATATTAACTGTAAGTAAAGTGTTTTTTTAATTTTGTGGCATGTGGTTTTCTTTTCATGCTATAAAGTTTTTTTCAGATATTTTAAGTGTAATGGGGATTGTAAACAGGTGCTGCTGTTCTTTTTTTTCTTCTTTTTTCTCCCTTCTTCTCTCTTTCTTCTTGTTCAGTTTTAGGAAATTTAGGCACTGCAATTTAAAAAAAAAGCATGGTTAAAAAGCATGATAAAAATATTACTGTGCTTTTTCTCATTTTTACATGAGAGAATGACTGGATTAAAGACCTTAGATTTGTTTAGTAACATGTTTTAAGACAGAGCAAGTAAATGAAAAACAACATTGAATACTATGAGGCTTTTTTCTAACAAATACATGTATTCTCAGTAACAATTCTGTAGTTGGTCTTCATGTTTCCACAAAAAAACATCTGATAAAGAGAAACTGGCTGCCTGATTCTCATGTCTCCATGAAGACAACATGATAAAGAGAAACTGGCTACAGTCTGGTAGAGAGTGATTGGCTGAAAAAAAAAAGAAAAAAGAAATTGTCTAGTAGATAATATTCTCTGAAAACATTCAGGGGTCTTCCCAAGGTAGATAATGTTCTCATAAAGCATTCAGGGGCTTTCCCAATGTAGTTAATGTTTTCTGAAAGCATTCAGGGGTTTTCCTAGCTGGAAGAGCTATAAAGATAAGACAAAACCAATTAGCACTTAGTAGAAGCACAGGCTGTACCATGCATCTTAGCATGAATAACCTTTCTTTTAGGTTAAATCAAGTCTATGAATGTGGCTGTCAATGTGGGACTTTTGTTAATATTAGGAGGGTAAAACTTCAATATTTGAAGGTGTACATAGTTTTGTGTGTTAGTATTGTTACTAGGTTATAGGAGGTATTGGGCTGTGCTTGTTTTTTGTTTGACAGCTTTCAATAAAACAAAAAGTTTTATAAGATGTGATATAGGCTCAAATGGATATGACAAGAAACAGCTGTATAAAAGTTCAACCTGTCAAACAGTGTATGCATGTAACACAAAAGCTGGAACTGGACATTTAACAAAAAGGTGTTATACATAAAAGGTGGAAATAATAACTTTTAATACAATTATGTTTTATGTAATGTCTTTAAACATAAATGGCTTCACAGATAAATACAAAAAGAAAGAGTAGTGAATTATATTAAAAATGTAGAGTGGAAATAGCTATGTTACAGGAGACACACTTAGAAATAACTGAACACGTGAATTTGATAAAGAAAGGTTTTCAGGATGGTTATTCAGTGGAATACCTCGGACAAAGAAAATGATGAGTAATTATATTAATTGCAGGAGGAGCTCCAATAGTGATAGAAGAAGACAAAAAAGATAATAATGGCAGATTTGTAGTGTTAAGGGGCTACTGACAAGGGAGGAGAATTACACTGCTATGCATTTACATTCCACCTAAAACTGCTATAATGGAGCTTAAGACAATTCTGGGAGAAATAATTCATTTTCAGCAAGGAATATTAATTAAAGGTGGGGAATGAAATTTGATTTGCAGCAGTGAATATGTGTCTGGGGGACCTAGAAGGGAAAATATAACAAAGGAAGGCAGATGTTTTAAGAAATTTATGAAAATATTTGTCATGAAAGATATGAATTCAGTAATAGGAGTTTGGAGTGAATTTACATATTATTCTCCAAGATATAAAAACTGGGCTAGGCTAGACAGAATTTACATTTCACAGGAACATGTGCATTTAATTGATGGTCTTGATACTCACCCAATAACTATTTCAGATCATGTGTCAATAATAGCTAAAATAAAAACACAGGATGATGAAATAAAAATGAGACATTGGAGCTTTCCAATCTATCTCTTGAAAAGAGATGAATTTAAGGAATGGTGGAGATTATTCAGGAGGTGTTAGAGAGGATAGACATTTCTTCTGAAAATACAGCTAGGGAGTGGGATAAAATTAAGATGGACTTTAAATATAAGTGGAAATAAAAGAAAGGGAGCTATGGTTAAGAACTAACAAGAATTATTTAGAGGGACTGACAAATGTTAAAGTATTGCATAATAGGGGGAATTTCACAGAACTAGAAGTGGAACAACTGCTAGACAGAAAGTAAGGGATTACCTCACTAATATGCACAAGTTTAGAAAGGTTGTGCTATTAACCAACTGTTTTTTGATAATAGTACTAGTGCACAAAATCTTTTAGCACAATAATTCATGCAATGTCACCAAACTTAGGGAGCTTGAAACAAGGAAGGTAATAAGAGATCCTTTAGAGATATTAAAAATATTTTGGAAGTTCTATGAGAGTCTCTATAAAGCAGAGAAATATAAAAATGAAGAAAAGATAGAAATGGAAATGTTTATGGAAGAATGTTAAATATGTCAAGGTTAGAGGTAGATGAGGCTTCATTACTAATGTTTAGGATAGGAGGAGATAAGATAAAAAATTGTGATGTATAACCAATCTACAAGAAAGTACCCATGACTAGATGGTATTCCTGTGGAAGGTTTGATGCTAGGAGGAAAAAATGATAAAGATCTGGAAGGTTTTGTTTAACAGTATTTTAAGAGGAGGAGAGGTACCACCATCCTGGAAGAATGCAGTGGTAGCTGTAATACAAAAAGAGGGTAAAGATCCATCAGATCCAGCTTCATACAGACTCATTTCAATACTAAACCATGATTATAAAGTAAGAACCAAAAACATACTTCCAAGGTAAAGAGCCAGAGAGGTACAAATGTAAAAATCAAAAAGAGATAACAACCTACCCAGACAAACACCACGGCAGCTAAAATAAAATCCAGAGATGTTTACTAAATCAAAAGTAACAAAATGAGTAAGCACTTTTGTGTTCATAGTGAACGCTTCTTCAGACTTAAAACTTCTCTAATAAAACTTACTATTTAAAAAACTCTTAACCAATCAATTCTCACTACGTAATATAATACTGTCAAAAGAAAAAAAAAAATGTATTTGAGCATAAAACAGTTAAGAATATACACATAAAATGTTCATTGATCAGTTGTTCAGCAATACAAAACAGAAGCTTGCAAGCATTGCTGCAGAATGAACATACATTGCTCACATTCATAAAAGAAGAAATCCAATATGAAACTACACATAAATTGTATCTTGAGTATTGAAAACACGGTCAGTGAAACAGTTCCCATTAAACTCATTCAAAATAAGTTCAACTCCCTTCTTAAACTGGAAGTCACATCACAACACAAAGGTATCTACCTATGATGCAGAGTGCACATACTCAAATAATGATAAATAAAGTCAAAGACCTATTATAAAACAGCACTTATATTGTGTCTCAAAACTGAACTATAATCAACTATTTTCAATAACTGTTAAAAAGTAATCTGAGTTCTAGTCCCTCCATGAATCAGAGAGGGGGAAAACTCAAAAAACAAAGAGATACTGGGATTTTGGATACAGGCCTTTAAGGAGAATAACAATAATCATACAGAATATTATATCCAGCAGAAAGTATTCTAAGAACTAAACCAACACGGGATTGGAAAAATGAGATTCTGCCAATAAGGATGACTGCAATTAAGGATATAGACAAAAAGCAAGAGAGGGTGGAATTTATTGGAGAAAACTGACAAAGGAACCAAGGTATTGAGGGCAAATAACTCAAGAGGGAAAGATGATGGAATGGGAAGATGCTAAGAATTTATTTGGACTGCAGGTTAGAGACTGACTTCCCTATCAGTGATTGAGATCAGAGTATAGGCAAAGAGAAAGAGATGGGGGTTCCTAAATGAAATGGTAGAGTTTTTAGTAGAATACAGAATAGAAGTTGCCATTAAAAAAGGAATAATTAGTAGATCATATAAAATATTGAATGATAACTATAAGAATCAATCAGAGGAGATTAGAAAGCATTGGGAAGAAAGAGTGGATAAGCAACTCACAAAGAACCATGGGATGATATTTGTATGTCTCACAAATATGCAACAAAATCTAGAAGATTTATGATTTTTGCCTGGAAGTTTGCATAGATATTTCTATACCCCAAAGTAGACTCCAGAGAATTTTTTTCTCAGGCATACAGCAAATGTTTGAGGTGTGGCAGGGAAGAAAGAGGTAATTGGGAACATATTTTCTGGGCGTGAGGTGAACTGGCAGACTTTAATGATTCCCTGCAGGATGCACTGTCAGACATGCTGGGTAGGCAGATTGGTCTGACGAGGGAGATGATTTTTCTGAGCTATGATACAGAATCGGAACTGACTAGGCGTGTTAAGGCCTTGCTGTGTCTAATAATGGTGGCTGCCAAAAAAGCAATTACTATATAATGGAAATCAAAATCTAAGCCAGCTATACTAGAAGTAGTAAATGTAAACAAAACTCCGGTCCCACCAATAAGCGAACAAGGGCTGAATAATCCACAAGATGATGTAGAAACTCACAGTTTATTGGAATAAACCAAGTACACACGATCAACGATGACATAAACGAAAAGCAGGATCCATTCAAATGCAAGGCACTGGACGGAGCCTCAAAACATCAAACAGGACATCAAACAAAACAGTGCAAAACAAAATATTACTGCTAGGAATCAGTTAAGCGCTTTCAACCATTACCATGGTCTTCTTCAGAACTAACAGTATGCGCCATAAACGGCTCAATTTAAAACTTCTTTGGCGCCAAAAAATTTTTAAATAATTTTTCAATTATTTTTTCAATTATTTTTTGTGATTATTTTTATCCACAGATTCCTAGTTGCTTACTGTAAGACATGAACCATACCTATACACATCTTTCATTGAAGCATGTCATATGCCCGTTTATTTGGTTCCGAAATGTGCTCTAAGACTGCAGAGTAAATTTTCTTGGTGGGCAGTCAGCATTCAATTTGTATTTTATATGTCGTTCTTAGATTTTATATGTTGTTTTTAGATGTACACTGTTTGAGATGATAATTATGTTTTATATAAAAAATGTCTTTTAAAAAATGTCTAAAAGGCAGATTGCATACTTATGATTGAATGCATTCACACGTTTGTAGTACACATTAGATGAATGTGTCTTTGTATTGGCAGGTACTTGCCTTATTGGATGTAATACATCTTTAAAAAGTTTCAGGAAGCAAAAAATTTTTGGCCAAAGAAGTTTTAAATTGAGCCGTTTATGGCGCATACTGTTAGTTCTGAAGAAGACCATGGTAATGGTTGAAAGCGCTTAACTGATTCCTAGCAGTAATATTTTGTTTTGCACTGTTTTGTTTGATGTCCTGTTTGATGTTTTGAGGCTCCGTCCAGTGCCTTGCATTTGAATGGATCCTGCTTTTCGTTTATGTCATCGTTGATCGTGTGTACTTGGTTTATTCCAATAAACTGTGAGTTTCTACATCATCTTGTGGATTATTCAGCCCTTGTTCGCTTATTGGTGGGACCGGAGTTTTGTTTGCAGTTTTAGTTCTACTACAATTTACGATGTCTTTTTCTGCTTTGGATACCACCGGCGTGGGGATAGTGACGACACCCGAGGAGGAAAAACTCACACCAGGTACTGACAATCATACTAATAATACTTCAGTTGTGGCTGAAGATCATGTTATTTTGAGAACGGAACTGAGCAGTTTAAAAGATGAAGTTAAGCAGTTAACTTCGCTTGTGCATAAATTGCTTGCTGGTGGGCTTGTATGCCAGCCTAATGGTTCTTCGTCAAATGTTACGGAAGCTCAACATCAAACGAGAGATTTTATAAGTGCATTACCATTAACTGTAAAAACACAGGCGTCTAATATTTACAAAGGAACTGACTTGAATAAGAGACAGAAAGCCGTTAGTACTCAGCGCAAATTATGTGAAGCGAGTGGGAATATTTCAGACACTGATACTGATCAGTCTGATGGATTGGATATACCGAATGGTCAAAGATCGCGACATGGGAGTAGCAACAAGGGATTGGACATTTCGATTCCCTTGTCCAGTAGCAATATTAACATTTCAGATTTTACCTTTGATTTTTCACCATACAGTCATGATTTGGAGGCTAAACGGATAGGAACCAAACCAAAGAGACAGCCTCCGAATAAAACATATTCAGCAGTTGTTGAACTACCTTTAACCCAAAAGACTAATCCCCCCACACGAAAGACTAATAGTTCAGCTATTATTACTAATTCGGGGAAACATAAGGAGGGAACAGCAGATAAATTTAATAGATTTAATCAATTTCTGACTTTTGATTTTGGTACTAACAGCGTGAATAATGGTGAAAAAGTGTTACATACACAGGATAATAGTAAAAGAGAGAATGTTAGTATTAAGTCTATGATATTCTCCTTAGGGAAGAAATTAAAAAATATTAATGGTCTTAAGGTAGATAATATGTATTTACAAAAGTGTTTGGATTTTAAACTTGTTCCGAAAGGGTTAAGATTTTTTAAGCTACCTTTGGGCATTGAGTTAACAGATGTGGGCAAAATGAATTTAATTCCTTATTTGATGAATGTGGATTTAAATATATTAAGTTACTTATGAAGTTTTATGATGAAAGACTTAGTAAGTTGATACAAGAAGTAGATGATTTGAATGCAACTATAGTAAATGATCTATTATTTAACGATTGGGAAAGACTATATAATAAACAATTTATAGAGGCTGAGAAGTGGGCCTCAAATTTATGTACACGCAAACAGGATAAAATGAATAGGGATAAAACACAATATGAACAACAAGTGGCTTATGTATGGCCTAAGAAACGCAACATTACTATTAATGATAGATATAACAATATGTCTAACAGAGGTTACGAGGATATTAACGATAGGAGGGTACATCATGATGTGGTTGAATATGATGAATTTAATACTCAGGGTTTTCAGAAATACCCAAGAACCAAGAATCCACCATATCACAGGAGGTATCAAAAGTAACTATCGATAGGACACATTCTCTTGAGGTTATACCCAAATTAGACAATAATGTTGGTACTAATAGAGATGTTACACAATTAGATAACACAGATGAAGCGAATACCTCTGACAATAATGAATTGATTATGGTAGATAATATATATACTTATCGGAATTTCAACATTTTTAATTATTCCAAATTAAGTATAGACAAGGTATACTTTTCATTATTTGAAAAAGGTATGAAATTCATTCCTAATCCTGGTTTTAAACTTACCGATGTTTTAATTGATTTTAAGAAATATATTAGAAAAATAAATTTAGAAGTTTTTTACAAAGATAGTATCTCATTAAGGGAAAATGAAGATAAGAGTGATATCTCTGCATCTTTAGTTCTAAAGAGCAAATTCACCCCACCTAACCATCCCACTATCGACATATTTGATAAGATAGTGACTAGAGAAATTTATAATGAATACAACTATTTAAAAGGTATGACGGAAAATCAAAATTTAACGAAGGAAGAGAAGAAGATATTGCAAACATTAAAGGGGGATACATCTATTCGTATTATGAAGCCCGATAAAGGGGGAGGAATTGCCATCTATGATAACTTTAACTATATACAAAAGATTTATAACATCTTACATTTTTCAGGGAATTACGCAGCTGTTTCAAGGAACGAACTACATATTGCTTATCAAAGAATTGATTCGTATATAGAAGAATATTTGGTTGAGGCACGTATTACTGATGTTATATATAAGTATATCAGAGTTAGCAATCCCACCTTGGCCACTATGGTGGGAATCCCCAAGACACACAAGAATACAAAAGATCCACCCCTGAGACCAATTGTCTCAGGTAGTTATTCAAAAACTTTCAATATAGGCAGATTTATTGATAGGATATTGAAAAATGTTTACACCTTTATACCACATATGGTCAAGGATTCGTGGTGTTTTTTATCTCAGTTTCCAGTTAAGGATCTAGATTTTACCAAACCATATATTATAGTCACTATAGATGTAGTGGACCTTTTCTCGTGTATACCTAAAGAAGAGGGTTTACAAGCTTTCTCGAGTAGCTTGACCAAACATACTGACCTGGAATGGGACACTATTTGTTTGATTACAGAATTAATGGCCATAGTATTAGACAACAATTTTATTTATTTTGAGGGCGAGATTTTTAGACAGACTAAGGGGGTGGCAATGGGGGCAGCTTGTGCCCCCATTTATGCCAATTTAGTCATGTTAAATTGGGAAGATAATGTGTTATTTTCATCCAAATATTTTCAACATGTTCGGTATTATTCCAGGTTTTTGGATGATATATATATTATTTGGCAGGCCTCTGAAGAAGTGCTACATGAGTTTTTCGAATTCATTCAAGGGAGTAGCAATTTCTTGAAATTCACCCTCACACATAATAATAAAGGACTACCATATCTTGATACATATATTGTCAATAACAATGGCAATATATATTCACAAATTCATCGGAAACAAACGTTTTCTAATAACTATTTGGATTTTTCTAGTTATCATCCACCCAAGGTCAAATATAACGTATTTAAAGGTCAAGTTATTCGAGCAGTGAGAATGGTTTCGGATGAGCATGATATGTACAATGAATTAACTTTAATTAAGGAATTTTTTAGCCAAAGAGGTTATCCCTTAGACATGATGAATAAAGTGATTTCTTCTGTTATTAGTCAAAGAGGTATCAAATATTTACCTTTATTGGGATCAGGAATTGTTCAAAACACTCCTATTTTAAATGAAGACGGAGTTAAACCTAGTTTTAAACGTGCCTGTATAATACCCTATTGTTTAGGGGTAGATAATATCAAAAGTATAATATGCAAATTTTGGTACTTGATAAGCAATGATCAAATATTAGTGGATATTTTAGGTACAAAACCTAATTTTGTTTATCGGATGGGTTGCAACATCAAAAAGTTATTAACACAGCAACATCAAGTTAAAAATATGGGTTGCAAGTATTCTAGAAAAACTAATAGTAGGAAATGTGGATGTTGTAATTACTGTAAATTCATGTCCAGTGCAAGAAAGATTTATCTTAAAAATGGACACAACAGCATTATTGTGAGTCAAGCAGGTAATTGTAATACGAAACAAGTTATTTACATAGCTTTATGTGACTTGTGCCCTGCTTTCTATGTAGGAAGAACTGAGCGTCAGTTGAAAAAACGCATATATGATCATATGTATTGCATTAAGAACAAAGACTTAAATAATGCCCTATATAGACACATTCATGTTAAGGGAACACAGCATACTTTCAAATTTGTTATTTTGGAAGTTATCCCTAATGATCCAAGAGGAGGCAATATTAAAAGTTTAATAGCCTTCAAAGAAACTTGGTGGCAGATATATCTAGATGCCACCAATCCACCGGGTCTAAACGAGTGTATTTCTATAAAATCTTTACTTATGTAATTACATACAATACAAATTTACAAATAATCAATCAATTATGTTTTCTACTCAGAATTTCATAATTGTACAATTATGCTTATATATGCTTATATTTGTGTATGTTTGCATATTTATGTACGTTTTAGCCCACTTTTGAGCATATTTATTTATGCAGATTCACTGATACTTTTTAATATTTTTGACCATCCTTAATATTATCGAGTACCATAATTATTAATACATATTTTTTAATATATTTTGATATATATATTTAAAGCAGCATGTTTACAACCAATTTATCAAATTATATTACCAAACTTCCATAAAATTAATATATGAAAAAATTAATATATGAAACAGTTATTTATTCATTATTTATTATATTTATTATTAAGAGGTATAATAGTATATAGAGAGTTTTTAAAATAACCCATTATTGGAATTTTGTAAAAAAAATTTTTTCATACAAAAAAATTTATTTCATACAAAAAAGTCTTTTTCATACAAAAAATCCTTCATAAGGAATTCTTTTAAGATTTTTTTAAGATTTTTTAAGATTTTTATTACAATTTGAAGAACACAACACATTATCAAATAACACATTTTTAATACAATTTCTCATAAATACACAGTATGTTATTAATAGATTACCATTTTGATCATTTTTATGATAGATGTATCAGCTTACTTACATTTATATTAATATTAGTTTTTATTGGTAAGAATATGTTTTTGCAATCTCAAAAAAACTTTTCACAAAACTTTTCACAAAACTTTTTACGAAAAATTTTTCATAAGAATTATTACTTATAGCATTTTATCAATTTATTGCAATTCATTGCATTTAATTTATAGGATAGCATTTATATTTATTATATATATATCTATGCAGTAACTTTATTACATCCCACAGTTAGCGATTTTTAGTTATTATCCATAGCACTTTTGTCTTATTTATTAGCATAATTATCAGTATTTTTATCAGCTTCATTATGTGCTGAGAATTATTTTAGGTTTTACTATTTAATTTTTACTTTCCATTTTTTTATTTATTTTTTGTGATTATTTTTATCCACAGATTCCTAGTTGCTTACTGTAAGACATGAACCATACCTATACACATCTTTCATTGAAGCATGTCATATGCCCGTTTATTTGGTTCCGAAATGGGCTCTAAGACTGCAGAGTAAATTTTCTTGGTGGGCAGTCAGCATTCAATTTGTATTTTATATGTCGTTCTTAGATTTTATATGTTGTTTTTAGATGTACACTGTTTGAGATGATAATTATGTTTTATATAAAAAATGTCTTTTAAAAAATGTCTAAAAGGCAGATTGCATACTTATGATTGAACGCATTCACACGTTTGTAGTACACATTAGATGAATGTGTCTTTGTATTGGCAGGTACTTGCCTTATTGGATGTAATACATCTTTAAAAAGTTTCAGTAAGCAAAAAAATTTTTTGGCGCCAAAGAAGTTTTAAATTGAGCCGTTTATGGCGCATACTGTTAGTTCTGAAGAAGACCATGGTAATGGTTGAAAGCGCTTAACTGATTCCTAGCAGTAATATTTTGTTTTGCACTGTTTTGTTTGATGTCCTGTTTGATGTTTTGAGGCTCCGTCCAGTGCCTTGCATTTGAATGGATCCTGCTTTTCGTTTATGTCATCGTTGATCGTGTGTACTTGGTTTATTCCAATAAACTGTGAGTTTCTACATCATCTTGTGGATTATTCAGCCCTTGTTCGCTTATTGGTGGGACCGGAGTTTTGTTTGCAGTTTTAGTTCTACTACAATTTACGAAGTAGTAAATGTAGTAATAGAGATAAAACAACTGGAATTGAGATCTTTAGAAAAAGGTAGAAGGAAAGTACATAGAACAATATGGGAATTGTGGGAGCAATACATACAAGGAAGGTTTAAAAGGCAGCAGGAGTTAAATGAGCTATGTAATGTTTGTTTGAAAATGATTGGGTAGATTATAAATGATACATAATGTTTGCAACTGGGAGTGTGTCAGTATGGTTTGTGATGTAAAATGCTTGTAACTAGGATTATGTCAGTATAAATGTATGATTGCCTATGTAGTAATTGATGGTTTAATAAAGATGTTTCTTGTTTAAAAAAGGCAGGAATTGAATAATTTATGTAATGTTGTTTAGGTTATATGATATATAGCAATATATGTGAAGTGAAATGTTTGTTATCTTAATTATAGTGTGATTACTTTTATATGAATGTAAATTTGCCTACGTTACAAGTGATAATTCAATAAAGGTGTTTGGAAAAAAAAGGGTGCTAAAAATGTTGTACTATTAGAGAGAAATTGACATGCAATGAAACTATGATTAAAAATAAGCAGTATATCTGAAGCATTTGCCAAATTCTTCTCACACAAAACATCGACTATAGACATGCTCTGTTTTATCCATGGGAAAAGGGGGTCACTTAGCTAAATTTTGTACTAATAATGATAATACTGTTAGTCATTGTAATGGTAAAGAAGGATAACACTGTTGTGAAAAAGAGCGCTACTAAGCTAAATTTTGTACAAATAATGATGCAACTGTTAGCTATTATCACAGCAAATTAATTATAACACTGTTGTCCGTGTAAGAAACTGTAACTAATGAAAAGCAAACTAGTAATTATATTATTTCTATGAACTGTGATGAACTGTCTATAAGAATAGTGGAGTCAACCCTTTGCTGTTATATTACATTAATGCTAGAGTCAGTCTTTTGCTATTGTGCTATAGTAAATGTAAGTAAATTAATGCTCTTTACTCCAAAATCTTACTTCACTCTTAAGTTTAACTTGACAACCTTTTCCAATCAAAATATTAAGTTAAAACTAGTCTCAGAAACAAAACTTCTAGATGATAGTCTTGATGATCAACTCAAATTTGACAAACATATCCAAAATAAGTTAAAAAACACCAAAAATTGGGACTCATTTGTACAGCATCTTTCTTTCCAGTGGAACACTCTGGGAAAAACCATAACAGCAAAATACCTATTACGTAATCTACTCTATGCCTCTCCAATTCTTAAAAGTATTAATACATCACAAATAAAAAAATGGATCAATGGTATAATAACATTTCTAAATTTGATATTAAAATATATAACTGGACTCATCAGTGCTTAGCCCTCAAAACATTAAACTGGCTTGAACTATCAAACTAATAAGAGACTTAGGGACACAGGTGGACAGTGGTCTCACCTTTGATAACCACATCACCGCAACAGTCAGGAAATCCTTCTATGTGGCACACCTCATCACTAAGGGCTTTTCATCCAGAAAAAAGGAGGTCATTGTCCCACTGTACTCATCCCTCATTAGACCCATTATAGAATACAATGCCCCATTTGGTATGTATCTCTCAAGACATCTGCAACAACTGGAAAGGCCACAGAAATACCTCACTAAAAGAATCACAGGCCTAAAGCAGATGCCCTATGCTGACTGTCTAAAAAAACTCCACCTATACTCTGTTACATATCGTCTACTCAGAGGCAATCTCTGCTTAACATACAAGGCCATGTCAATCCCAGAGCTGTTGGACATGCTACATTTAAAGAAATCCCAATCCCTCAGAGCCACATGCTCCAGGGATCTAAACCTTATCATCACAATGAACAAAACATGCTGGAGGGATAGGTCCCTGACCCAGGGACTCCCCAGACTCTGGAATAGACTGCCCATACATGTCAAGCAGAGCACCTCTTTGGCCATCTTCAAAAGGAACCTTGATGATTGGATGGGAGATAGGAAATTCACCCCGGGGATCATGTCAGTTGCCCTGCTAGACAGGGTTGCAATGAAATAAATGCTGTGGAAAGAAATAGCCAGGAAATTGTTATGGCTAGGCTTGTATAGGCCCTAGGGCCGATAGCCTAGTACCAACCTATGAACCTATAAACAACTCCATCTTCTCTCCACTAAAACTTGTTCATAAATTGCTGACCTTTCCTGAAAACTGTCCATCCCCAATAGTTTCTAATGTTATTCACCTCACAGAGCTCTATGCTTTCTAGATGCAAATCTTGTCATTGTTAACAAATCACACTTTCATATTACACATCTAACATCTGGAATTCTCTTTCAGATCATATCAGACAAATAGCATCCACAGCTAATTTTAACTGCAATTAAAAGTGTATCTACAAAATTCATGGCTCTGCTCCTGTTTCTCTGTCTCAGGCTAACTTTATTCTCTATAATATATATTCTTTCAAGCAACACTTACTGACAACTTCACCTACATATATCTCTATGTATTCCGTCTTCATCACCTCCTTTCTCTACCTATAACTACATCCATTAAAGACTTCCAACATTTCTTTAATTAATTCTTAGCTTCTCCCTTAATACCTCTCTTTCCTCTTCTACTGTCCTCATTCATTACATACAAACTCTCATTATTCACTCCATCCTATATTATTGCTAATGTTCTGTGCAGTCTAACTTAACTCTTCTACTTCCTAACTCATTTATATCCATTGCATTTCTCATTTTATATACTCTCATATTGCTCATGTCCTCCTTACACCTCCTGATTTCCAATTGTGCTAATAATCATATTACTGTGTATTTTTGATTAATCACTGTTAATTTTTTACATTTAGTTGACAAAGTTGTTGCATTAGTATTTCTGTAATTTGTATTACTTACTATGTATTTTTGGATCTTTTCTTCCTAGCCCTCTGCTGAAAGTGGTCTTGCATGGCCCAATTAAACTTTCATGGTAAATGAATGTAAATTATTTATTTATTTATTTAAGTGGAATGTCTAACGTGCTGGCAGGGATCTGCAGAGACAACTAGAATCAGGCAGCATGGTCATGTTTATAAAGGTGTAGTATGTATATAAAAAGAACACAGTCATCCCTCTCCATAAAGGGGGAGTGACTACAGACCCTGGGAAATATTGCCCCATTAGCCTGATGAGTCTGATATGTAAGGCTATGGAGTGCATCATCATGGACTTAATTAACAAGGATATAGGGAATCTCCAAACTCTAGATCCCACGCAATTTGGTTTTGTGAAAGGTAGATCATGCCTGCTCAACCTGGTTGACTTCTTTGAGTTAGTCACCAGAGCTGTGGATGAGGGAAAGGCAGATCATACAGCCTACCTTGATCTGGCCAAGGCCTTTGATACCATTCCCCACTCAGGAATTATTGATAAACTCACCAAACTAGGCATCAACCCATATATCACTAGGTGGGTTGCAAATTGGCTCACAGATAGAACCCACAATGTGAAAGTAGCAGACTCCAAGTCAGACTGCTGACCAGTTATGATGGGGTCCCACAGTGATTGGTCCTGGGTCCTCTCCTGTTTGGCATCTACTTCTCAGACATCCAGGCCAACACAGAGGGACTCTGGCTGACCAAGTTCACAGACCACTGCAAGCTGGGAGCCATTATTAACTCCCCAAGTGATGTAGACATCATACAGAAAGGCCTCACTGAGACCAATCACTGGTGTCGAAACCATGGCCTTAAGCTTAATGCCAAAAAGATGCGTTGTCATCCCCTTTGGGAAAAACTCAGTTCCCACTAATTACCACATTGATGGGATCTCACTGAACACTGAAGGTGTTATAAGAGATCTGGGGACACAGATTGACTGCAACCTCTCCTTCGACCACCACATTGCTACTGTGGTCAGAAAGTCCTTCTATGTGGCACATCTCATTACCAAGGGTTTTGCATCCAGGAAGAAAGAGGTCATCATCTCTCTCTACTCTTCCCTCATTAGGCCAATCATCGAGTATAATGCCCCATTTGGCATGTACCTCACTAGACACATGCAACAGCTGGAAAGGTTACAAAAGTACTTCACAAAGAAGATCCTATGCCTTAAACACATGTCGTACATGGACAGACTAAAAAAGATCCAGCTATTCTTTGTCTCATATCGTCTACTAAGAGGCGATCTCTGCTTGACTTACAAAGCCATGTCTGACCCAGTTCTGTTAGAAATGCTACATCTAAAGAAATCCCAATCCCTCCGCACCACATGCTCCAGAGACTTCAACCTCATTACCACAATCAACAGAACATGCTGAAGGGACAGATTCATAATCCAGAGACTGCCCATGCTCTGGAACAGACTTCCCATACATGTCAAGCAGAGTAGCTCACTGGCCCTCTTCAAGAGAAATGAGTGGATGGGAAATAGAAAGTTCACCCCAGGGATCATTCCAGTGGCTGTACTTGATAGAGGCACTGGGAACTAATGTCGGGTGGCATGATGCCAGGGCACTTCTATGGGCTAGGCTTGTAAAGGCTCCAGGGCCATTAGCCTAGTACACACCTATGAACCTAACTAATCTTTATTTACAGGTATAGAAAACAGTATCTTGTTTCTCATTTAGAAATACAATCTGTCTGGGAAGATGCTTCAGCTTGTTGTTTTAGCTTTCAGTTTACGACATGACATAACAGTAGGGAAAGATTTTTCCCACTTTAAAGATTTACAGATTACCATCTTGTCAATGTGGGGAGGGGAACTGGCAAGTGAATAAGCCTGCAAATGCATCTCTAGCTAACTTGGAAAGGGGGGAGGACAACAACCAGGCACATTCATAAGAATTATAAATAAAACAAAGATCATGAAATGGTGTTAGAAAGTCATAAAGGTAGCAACATTTGGCTAAGTGCTCACAGACAGAAAGAACTTGCCCCATATAAAGAGATATGTCAGCATATCCTAATGCAAGAAGCCTGCTGGAACAGAAGGAAGGGAGCTCCAAATTAAAATATTGCAATTTGAAAGTGTTACAAAGTAGGGCATATAAATGACTAGTAGAACTAAAAAGAAGAAATCACTCACTGAAAAGGTCTATTCTAAAGAAATTGTGTTAGGAAGTATGGATAATGCACAACCCGAGCTGAATACTAAATTTGTTTTTTGTCAAGCTAAAACAGAATGCCCCCAAAATGGAGAATTATAAGCAACAGGATAATTATTTAGAAGGAGGAACTTATTAATAAGAAAGGCTTCAGTAGACTAATAAAACTGAAAGGAAACAGTACCGAGTCAGAGTTGTAAACCCATTTCTGTCAACGTAAGATAGAAAATCAGAAGTAAGGGAAGACTCTGGGCAACATTTATCCATAAGGAAAGAAGTAAAAGTAAGATCATTTTATTCTAAAATAATCTTTGCAGAGGGAAAAAAACAGAGAGGAAAATGAAAATGAGATGGTAGTATTCACTTATACTGAGAGAGAAGAACAAAAAAGAAAAGGGGAAAAAAGAGAGGTTAGTGTATACTAAGGGGCAAGGTAACCTTGAAGAGAGCCCTAATGATATTTCTTGTTAAGTCAGGATACAGAAACCTTGAACAGAGGAAATAAGGTTCTATGTATCAAGTTTATAAAGGAAAAGAATAAGAAAAATAAGTAAGGTAGAGGCAGCTATTAATACCAGAATATTGATATAAACTGACTTTCTTAGGAGAAGAATTACACTCTGAGTCCCCAGTGCCTTTGTTGGCAGGAAAGGATGCATTGTCTTTTACCTCATGGAGGACACATCCTAAAGAAACTCTAGAACTGGCTAACTTCCAGGTAATTCGGATAACCTTTAAAAAAGCACAATGCAAAGATGACTCTGAGAAAAGTGAGGGAAAATATGGCTAGAGATGTAGGGGAAGAAACTGAACAAAATCTTCCCACGTCTTACACATACTGAAGTATCTAAATATTTTACTGTGCAGAGTAGTTAAAGACAGAGAGGGTATAATGCATCGACTATTGGTAATAAAACCATTTGGAAACCTAGCAATAATGTTATCACACAGTTGAGTGTTAGGAGGACACCTGGAAATGGATAAGATTAAATTACAGGCTCTAGCAAAGTTTTATTGCCAATGACTAATGAAAGAAGTTGAATAATCTGTGTTAGATGAAATGAATGCCAGAAGACAGCTCCTTACCAAGGTTTCAAAAAACTTTTGATTCTAATACTTATCATAGGGATACCATTTAAATGTGTTGCAATGGATATAGTTGAGCCATTGGTAAAACACATCAATGGGTTTCAATACATTTTGACTGTCTTGGACTGTGTAACTAATAACTAAATGCCTTTAGGCTATTTCCTTATGTGAGGCTAATAGTAGATCAATAGCTAAAGAGTTAGCATTATTATTTTCCAGAGTAGGGATACCTAAGGAAATACTCGATGACTTGAGGATTCCATTTATGACCAGAATAATGCACCAACTGTGCCAATACCTTAAGATCAAGCAATTAAAATTCTGAGTGTACCATCCCCAAACAGATGGGTTGGTAGACTATTTTAACAGACCATTAAAGACTATTCTGAGAAATGTTATTGAGGATGATGACAAAAACAGGAACCAGTTAATGCCATACCTCTTCTTTGGCATTAGAGAAGTACCAGATGCTACGACAGGATTACCTTCTTTTGAGTTGTTAGATGTCTGGCACCCCTATGAACTGTAGATATCGGTAGAAAATCTTTTGAAGAAGTGAAAAAAACACTTTAAAAGTATCATAAAGCACTATACAAACTTACAAGATAGGTCAAAAGTAGTAGGTCTGCATCAACAGCTTGTGTTCTTACAGGGTTTGACCTAAGGGAAGATGCCCATTAAGGTAAAATAGACACTGGAGGCAGGCAATGCTTTTACAATATTATTTACAGAGTCTGCATTAATTTATCCATATTTCAATAGGCCTTTTATAGAATATATTGATGCATCAGTTACAGGCCTAAGGGCAGTGTTAGCACAGACTTTGTATAGGAAGGAACATGTATATGTTAGAAAATGATTTGAACAAAAACATGTATTCCAATAATGAAAGGTAATGCTTGGCAATTAAAAAGGCATTGTCGTCACTGAAATACATCTTCCTTGGATGAGAATTCACACTGGCAACAGACTACACCCCACCATTCTGCTTGAATACACAACAGAATAGGAGCATTAAACTGTGTAGTTTGGCACTTTCCTTACAGACTTTTATATTCACAGTGAAACACAGACAAGGTTCCACTGACTATAATGTAGATTAGCTATCTAAGGTTCACAGACAATCTACTGGTCCTGAAACTGAGAGTTTCAGGCTGCGGGGGAGGGTGTCACTGCAACACAGTATGTTGGTTCTTGACAGAGTAGTGTGTAACTGATTATAAATAGTTGTAACTAGAACAGTTGTTTTAAAATGATGTTAATAATTATTACTGGAACTGTTGCTTTAAGAATATGGGTGCTGTTTTGTACTAGGCAGAGCGGATTCATGCATGGTTCATTTGATAGAACTAATTATACATTTAAACAATATATAAAAGGGAAGACTATACTTCTACCGAAACAGAGAAGTTGGCCTCCCAAAGAGTAGGAGAATGGTTTCTTGGAATATTGGCTGTAGGAATTAGACACCAGTAAGGAAATATTGTTGTGGACTATTCTGAGAAGACCTGGGCATCTTTCTGTGAAGAAATCCAGAGGAGACTGACTTTACAGGAGAGCATATGCATGCTGTGGACTTTGATTCCTGCTTTTTTGCAATGCAGAAAGAAATTATTAGTCTGTTTTGGAAGCAACTTACCCTGTTTTGTGGGAGTTCAAGGAATTCTGAAAAAAGATGTACTGCATATGTTTTTTCATTAAGGTTATTTGGTGCACTTGGTTGTGTAACAGGGAATCTGAACAAGTGTATTTTGTTTTATCGTGAAATAAAAAACATCACAGTTTTGATAAACCTTAGACTTATTGGTGTACTTTTATATATACTATACATATATAGACATATATATATATATATATATATATACATATATATATACATATATATATATATATATATATATATATATATATATATATATACATACACACATATATATATATATATATATATATATATACATATATATATATATGTGTGTGTGTGTGTGTATATTTTATATATATATATATATATATATATATATGTGTGTGTGTGTGTGTGTGTGTGTGTGTGCAGATATCTATATCATACCTCTCAACTTCTCAAAGCAAGAAATCTGGACAAAGCCATAAATAATGGGGGGACAAAGGCCCAAAAATAGGACAATTTTTAAATATTGCTCTTACAAACTTAGAAAGTTGGTAGAATAGAGTAACAGGTTTTGTGTTAGCATGGATTTTCTGAAGGTATGAGGTGTAAAACTCAAATGTCTGTCATTATTTTCTGACTTCAATCTTTAATAATTTGCCAATGATTTGCCAGAAAACCACAATTTTATGAAATATGGACCAAAAATATGAGGCAAAAATCTGGACATTCTGCGAAAATCTGTACACTTGAGAGGTATGCATAGATATAGAAATATCTATTAATTTTTTGACTATGTGTCATTGTCCACTAAGAGCTTCAACCAGATGAACCAAAGCTTCAACCAGATACAAAACAAAGAAAAAACAGAAAAAACATGATAAACCATCTCAATAGAGGCATATACTTTACATGGTTGTCTTGGAAACTTTGTATCATTGTAATCTCAGAGTACCTCCTAAACACATATCTTGTCCTTTCTGTATATTTCTACATGACCTTTTCATATATGACACTGTCTTTACTAATTTATATTATATATTTTTTCAATATATATTTACCAACTATATTATTATACTGTACTTTTTATAACCCATGGTCACAGCTGTTTGTTTCTCTGTACTGTTGATGTGTATTGTGTTTCCTCCCAGTTTTCCCCCAGGCTGAACCTGAAATTCACCTGTAGGAATCAATGCTCTACCCTGGAAAACAAATAAAAAATAAGATATATATAAAAAGGACAAGGTTATTTTAAGTAGGGATATAGAGGTTTCAGTCTTCTACATGCAGTGGATCTTGCCCCCTTTGAAAAACATGTATTTTCTATCATTTGTTAAATCCTTTTAGACTTTTTTTGTTTAAAACTGTATTCAACTATGTGTTCCATAATATCATGTCGTAGACCCAGGCTGTGGCAACTGCAGTCATGCATACAAGACATTCTTCGTTAAAAGGATAACCTTACCCAAATAATACTTAGCCAATATTAAGGATCTTCTATTGTTTCTGAATTTCTCTTTGATCTTTAAGCTAAATTTTTTATTCATTTATTTTCTTTTCTGTGCTCTTTATGCTTCCTCTATCGATCATCAGCCTTCTCCTAGATAATTGGCTTACTTGTTCCCCATCAGTGGGGCATGGGATAACCATGAGGAACCATCATTTAGACATGCACTGTTATAAAGCTTTTTTTTTTACTGTTGCATTTATATACTGTTTTATACTGTTTTAACTGTATTTTTCATTGCTAGATACTGTTTCATTACTCTAATTGCATGTTTACTGAATTACTTAACTGTAAACCGCTTTTTCATACTGAGAGTTGTATTTTCTGTTTGAGTGCTCTATCCGAGCTTTTCTGTGCATTTTTGATATTTTTGAGGTTTCTGTGTTCTAATCTAGTCTGTGCATTTTGATTTTTTGAGATTTCTGTGTTCTAATCTAGTCTGTTTACAGTTAAAAAGTATTCTCTAGAGTCTGCTTGCTCCTTGATCTGTTTTAAAACTTTCTTTTAGTGGCTACCGCTAGGAAATGTAATAGTTTCTCCACCCACCCTACCTAGCGTTGTGGTGTTCTTATACTTGGTGGCTTTGCAGTTGCCCGCCCATACTGTATATTTGATCTGTGACACTCCTCCCAGTCTAGTGTCATTAGTTCATTCAATCTAATAGAGAACATTTGTGAAGGCCAACCCACTCAGATTCTTAACCTTGAATTAACTTCTGTTCCAGCTTTCTCCATTTCCACTTTACTGAAAAAAAAAAAAAAATTCTAAGCTTGCTTCCCCCCTTTCCTGTAACAAGTCTTGTCCAGATACAGATTTGCTGTATCCAGGACTGTTTGTAAGCTCCTGAGCCCCCCCCCCCCCACTTAACTAGGTTTAAACTATTCCTGGCGCTATAACGTCTGCTCTTTAAATTTTCCCTTGCAACTAGCCAGCTTTTTAGTTTTAGCACTCAAATATGTTTTTTTGAACTCAGCACTTGTTCAGAACTCGCTGTAAGCACTAAATAAGCTACAAATTACTACAGCACTCAACTTTTCTCACTTGTCTAGAGGAAAACAGTTTTTAGTATTTAATAAATAAGCGCCTATCCGGGCATGTCTAAAGGTCAGCTCCCGGTGTTTTCTCCTATCTACCTGATGAATTTGGGCATCTTGGGACAATGCAGCAATTGCCTCATGTACACAGACAACCCTCTCCTCCTACTACCCAACACTACAACCTGTGAGAGATGCACTTATATAGCCAAACTGGGAGCAAAGCCCTCTTCACTGAAGACTGGTCTAGACAGTCAAGAGGAGATGGTAAACACTTGCATCGCACCACACTCATCACATAGTCCCTCAAAACCTACACCACCAAAACACACACACAGAAGCACAAAACACACACACATTCGCGGAGGCTCTCAGTAAAAATCTGCCCAAACAACCGAGACCTCCAAAGCAGAAATGCAAGCAACCTCCACCCCCCCCCAATACAACCCAAATGACACATAGCCCACACACTCAGTGTGCCACTCAACTACAGCCCATAAGGCATAACGTACCCAACACTCTAGTCATAGGTGACTCTATAGTCAGGCACACTGATATTCCACTCACCAGGCTAAACAAAGAGAAAGTTACTGTCAGCTGCCTGTTGGGTGCCAGGATCTGCCACATAACGCACGCACTCAGGTCACTCCACAACAAGTACAAATATGATTCTGTCATTGTCCATGTTGGTGTGAATGACTTGAGATGTACCTCCCTGGACTACATGAAAAGAGACATGGAGGAGTTCTCCGATCTTGTAGCCCAGGCAGGTGTGACCCTAGCCCTGAGTAACATCCTGCCATCACCCAGAATGATACCACATTACAAGGACAAAATGATTGACTTCAACAATTAGCTAAGCTTCTGGTGTCATTCTAAGGGAATCCAGTATCTGTCTGCCTGGGATGACATGATCGACAGACCATGCTGCTTTGCCAGAGATGGCCTGCACCTGTCGCCCTTGGGATTCCGGATACTGGGAAAGGCTCTTGTCACCCTTATAGTGCCTTTTTTAGGCAAGGTTCAAATGACAAATTCACCACCGTAACAGGTACAAGCAAGCAAAAATCTGAGGGTAATGCTACTCAATGCTAGAAGTGTAAACCTCAAAATGCACTCACTCGAGGCACTCCTTAAAATGGAGAACATCGACATCTGTGCAGTGACAGCTCCAGAGAGCACCCCTGCATTACAAGGCTATAATTCATACCACACCTTTTGGCCACCAAACCCGGACCGAAACACTAAAGGTGGAGGCGTGTCCATATTCATTAATGATATCCACACCTCCAAGCTAGTTGCTCAACATAATGTATCCAAGATTATCCAAGTTCAACTAACTCTGGGCAAAACCGCAATCCAGATTGTAGCTTGCTACAGATCCCCCACCATGCCCCAGGGTTCCCACTCCTATTTTCTTGATGCACTGGAAAATATTAAGGTATAACCCAACACCCTAATAATGGGTGATTTCAACTACCCCACCATTAACTGGGAAAACAACTCGTGTACCAACTCTTTTGCTCAGCGTTTTCTGGAATTCATCAATTCCAATGCCTTGGATAAACATATCCACACCCCCACCAGGGGGGCAGCAATATCCTAGACCTTGTCATCACCAACATGGGCGACCGGTGTTCCACACCAGAGGTCAGCTCCTCGTTGGTCAGATCCGACCACAAGCTAATCACCCTAGATATCCACATCCCGCTCCCATGCCTCATTAGGAAAACAACCATAAAAAATTTTTCCAAAGCCAACTTCACGCTTCTTAAGACAGAAGTGGCAAACTTCACGACACCCATGCAGATGGACAATAGAGGTATGACTGCTGAATCCTACACAAATGCACTTTATAAGCACTTACACAAGTACATAGATCATGCTATCCCTAACAGAACCAAGATGCTATCCTCCAAAAAAAGGAAGCCAATTTGATGGTCTTCTGCCATAAACAAACTCTACAAAGGAAGAAAGAAACTGTTGCAAAAAAGAGTAAAATCCCACGATTGGAGGAACTCCCTGGTCAGCCTTAGTAAGAAGCTGAGATCCCTCATAAAATCCTCCAAAGCTAGTTATGAAAACAAAATCGCCACTGATTCTGAAGACAATCACAATGCATTCTAGAACTATGTCAAGAATCTCAATGGCAGCACTCAGATCTGCTCTGAGTTACAGCACAATGACACTAATATACAGAACCAACTGGCAGATAGGTTCAGTGCTAACTTTACCCCACTCTCACCCCCTAAATGGCCCATCTTTATACCAGAAGAATGCAAAGTTCCTGTAATCATGGCTGTACAGGTAAAAACCTCACTCTCCAAAGCCAAGAACACAGCATCCATGGGACCTGACAACATCCCAGGCTGCCTTCTACATGAACTACAGAATGAACTGGCACCCCACCTAAGTACCATGTTCAATCATAGCCTCACCTGAGATTTTGTGCCCATTGAATGGCGCACCATGATGGTTATCCCACTCCACAAAGGGGAGGCCACAACAGACCCTGTGAACTACCACCCCATTAGCCTGATGAGCCTGGTCTGCAAGGCCATGGAATGTATCATCATGGAACTCATAAACAAAGACATTGGAGATCTCCAAACTCTGGACCCCACACAGTTCGGGTTTGTAAAAGGCAGATCATGTGTCCTAAACCTGATAGACTTCTTCGAAGTAGTCACCAAAGCCATAGATGAGGGTAAGGTGGATCACACAGCCTATCTAGATCTCACCAAGGCGTTCGACACCATCCCCCTCTCTGGAATTATAGACAAACTCACTAAACTAGGTATAAATCCCTATTTCACAAGATGGGTTGCCAACTGGCTTACTGACAGAACCCACACTGTGAAAGTAGCAGACTCCAAATCAGACTTCAGACCAGTAACAAGTGGAGTACCACAGGGTTCAGTCCTGGGTCCTCTCCTGTTTGGTATCTACTTCTCTGAAGTACAGGCTAACACAGAAGGTCTTTAGCTAACTAAATTCGCAGATGACTGCAAACTAGGAGCCATAATCAAAACTCCTAATGATGTGGATATCCTACAAAAGGGCCTCACTGAGACAAATGCCTGATGTCAAAGCCATGGTCTCAAGCTCAATGCCAAAAAGTGCATTGCCATCCCCTTTGATAAAAACTCTGTACCCATGAACTACCACATAGGCGGTGGTCTACTTAACATCGAAAGTGTGATAAGAGACCTTGAGACACAGGTGGACAGTAGTCTCTCCTTTGATAATCACATCACCACAGTTGTCAGGAAATCCTTCTACGTGGCACACCTCATCACAAAAAGTTTCTCAGCCAGAAAAAGAGAGGTCATTGTTCCCCTCTACTCATCACTCTTTAGACCCATTATAGAGTACAATGCCCCTTTTGGTATGTACCTCACAAGACATCTACAACAACTGGAAAGGCCGCAGAAATACCTCACAAAGAGGATTACTGGCCTCAAACAGATGCCCTACACAGACCGACTCAAAAAACTCCAGCTTTACTCCATCGCATATCGCCTACTCAGAGGCGATCTCTGCCTAACATACAAAGCTATGTCAAACCCAGAGCTGTTGGACATGCTTGACTTAAAGAAATCCCAATCCCTCTGAGCTACACGCTCTAGGGACCTAAACCTTGTCACCACAATAAACAGAACATGCTGGAGGGATAGATTCCTGTCCTAGAAACTTCCCATACTCTGGAACAGACTACCTATCTATGTCAAACAGAGCTCCTCATTAGCACTCTTCAAGAAAAATCTTGATGATTGGATGGGTAATAGGAAATTCCCCCCGGGGATCACTTCTGTGGTTCTGCTTGACAGGGGCACAGGAAAATAATTTTCTTGGGTGGTGAAAGCCAGGGTACCTTTTTGGCTAGGCTTGTATAAGCCCTAGGGCCAATAGCCTAGTACCTACCTATGAACCTATGGTTTGAGGTTTTTCTGTTTTTATGTCATCCCTCCTCCCAGACACTCAAACAGTAAGGAGGGGATTCAATGTGATGACTATAGAGAACATCCTCTCACTTTCACAAGGGGCTTTCCCTCCAAGCAGCCCTATCCCTCCCAAGATTCATAAGTTGTGGTTCCTCCAGTCTTGACTAGGGTTATCATACCAAATCTGTGTCTACACAAGTGAGCGTAACCATCCCCATCACTCTCTGGAGAGGTGAGTGGGACATGCCCCTTCACTCCTTCCCCTCCCTGCCTGATTGCTCTAGTGCTGAGTCCACTAATCAAACCCCGGTTGCCTGGGTCAGTATGAGCTTCATCCCTCTGTGCCATGGAGTCAGACTGAGCTCATGCTTTTATTAAGAAATTTGATGAAAAAAATTGTAAAACTAAGGAAAGCATATGTAACATGTCATGTTACTACTAACTCAATCTTTGCTCCTGTGGTGCAGGTCAGAAAACAACGTTTTTATACTAGGAGACCTTATAGGTAGAATACTTTCTATTTTGAGTAGGCTTTACATTACTGACTATATGGAAGTGGAAGGGTAGTTTGTTTTTCAAGGTAATAGTCGATTTCAAATGAGCCAAATATTTAATAGATTAGCTTCTTCAGATCAGAATAAATATTTTGGAGTTGAATGACTTATTTGCTTCCTCTGAACTTCCACTGCAGTGGCTTCCATTCTTTTTCACCTTTGTAAATAAATACCTCTTTCACCCATTTAAGACTACCTTCATGAGGGCCTGAATTAGACAACCTGACAAGTTGTAGGAAGGAATACTTCATAGAATATAAAGTATACATTTTTGCCAAAACTTATCCCATGTCCAGTCCCAAAAAACACTTGTAGTAATATTTAGCTTCAATGAGTCATATTTTAGAAGAAATTCTCAAAAAGAAAGTTCTAAAAAGGAGAGTCCTTCTCCTTTTAAATGATCAGGATGTTATTCTCATTTCTTTCTTTCTTGTTCTCAAGAAAAAAAAGGTTTGGAACTTTATCTGTTTTGTCTGTGTCATATCTCAAAAAGCATTTGTGATTTCAAATATTCAGGTTGTGAGCTCTAGTGGCACACAGGCATTAAGCTCTGACTGTGGCCTATGTTACTACTCATATTCTGCTAGCAGCTCAGGTGCTTGATAGACCTGGTAAGGGATGATAGGCATTCTCATTCTTTTGGGGATGGCAGGCTGGGTCAGGATGAATACTGCCACAATTTCTCAGAGGATCAGTGATTTTGTATATATATCCTTGAGGTAGACTTTTCATAGGTTCATAGGTTCACAGTTCATTACTAGGCTTGTAGTCCAGGAGACCACTGAGGAGTCGAGTCCAATTTTTCCATAGAATTATCTGGTTAAATGACTTGTTCCGCAATATAGCCAAATATAATAGAAAATGGGGTACTTTTCCGTTATTGGGGCAACACGCAATGATTGCACAGCGTTTAGCCCTGAATCGAAACAAAGCTTAACCAAATGGTTGTTAGCCCTGAATGGAAACAAAGCTTAACCAGGCTAATATTTATACTGAGTCCTGCTCATCTATAAATGTGTTCCACAGAAAGAGGAAAAAGCACGTCCAAAAACAGGCACGTACGTAAAATCAGTACACGCACAGCCCATTCTTTTCATAAAGTTTTTTCAGTTGCATCCTTTACTCAATTTCTTCCCCTTTGTTGATCTACACTGTTATTTTAACTGCACCAAACAAGGACAGGTAGAACCGGCAGTCAGGTGTAAAAATGGCTTGATGTTTAGGCGTGTACTTTTATGTTCCTTTGTGACAGTTCAAAAGTCGTAGCATTACAGCTTATATTAGAAGTGTGCTTGCTGGAGTGAAACACCACAGTTACACAGGAAGAGCTTGAGGACAGCAGGAGGTTTATTAAAACCACGTTACCATACCTGGAGTTTTTGGACTATTAACCCATTATGTTTTACAATGTGAATGGGAAATTATTCCTTTTGTTTCATAATTTCCACTTGAAATGTTTTGTTGTCAGAGGAAGTGAAGGCTGTACTCACATCAGTGGCAGCAGTGCGATCATCGGAACCATGTGTTAATATTCCAAGTGCTCATTAAACCTGTTGCCCTGATAACAGAAAAGTACCGAAAATGGGAATTTAGTTTTGCCATATCTGTAGAATGGCAATGAATGCCTGGGATTTGCTTTTATTACTGAATACCCTCCACGGTGGTGGTGCTGCGGTAGCGTTGTCGCCACACAGTTAGACGTTGCCCGTTCGATTCTCAGTTAGAGCGTCTTCTGTGTGGCGACATGCACGAATGGGCGTTCTTTCATTGAAGGTTGTGCGTTAGGCCTGGCAAGCCAGCACGTAAAACTCTACTGCCAATCATTAGCGGACCAGAGTTCCGCTGTGGCGACCCCTAACCGGGAAAAGCCGAAAGACACAAACAAACAAACTGAATACCCTCCACACTACAGTTAATCTTTAAGTGTCCCCATAATTCATAAACAGTACTCCATAGGTGGATATCTGACTCCTTAGGGGGAACAAGATACACTTCTGTAACTCTGCAATCAAGGTCTGCTGTATGCTTTCCTTTATATCACTCTAATTCAGAAGGTACTCTTGAGGGCCATATAGAACAAAATGTGGATGAGTTTGATAGTTTCATACTGGCTGAGACGCCATCATTACCCAATTTCCAGCAGAGCTCTTTGTTGGTATCTTAGTTGCATCTTTGAGAAGAGTGATGTCTGTGGGTTTATCAGGATGTGTGTAAGTAATGAAAAAACACTGAGGTGTTTCCTCAGAATCCTAAGAAAGAATACTCTAAATGAAAGTATACCACATGAACTGCAGCCTTCTGTAAATAATTCTTTTGTAGATAAAGTACTCCATATACAACAACATAATATAGTTTTTGTAGTCATTTGTTACTTCTGATGCTGACGGAATGTGAAACTGAAAATTAAGGAATCTGTTATTTTCTAATGGAATACTGTCTGGAACGTTGACCATCTAGTTTTGCCTGCCAGAATCCCTGGCTTTCATGTAGTTCTGAAAACATTTCGGACATTTGGCCTTATTCAAAATACGGTTAACGTTCTGTTTCATTGACTTTATTCAGATTTTGCAGCTCAGTCTAAATGTGAATCATGTCTTAGTTCACAACATTCACCACAATATTCATATGTTCTTTTGGCTCTGTTTTATTCTTAATGGCATCTGAGCCTTCACTATGTTCGGATTCTTGATCTTTTCTATTGTTGAATGCTAGTGGTATATCCTCTAGTGCACATATAACTGGCATAGTATCAGGATTTATTTGTATGCAATATTTTTGTGGTAAACCCCCTAAGCCTTTAAGTAAATCAGAAAAAATGATATCATTACCATGACCCTGCATTGTACTCAAGATCTTTGTGATTGTGTGACTGATATGTTTGCATGCATTTTTTTCTTTTATACTGTGCATTTATGTTATCATTCCCAGCATATCACAAGCCCCCATAGTACAAAATATTAGAAGAATTTGCTTTTTTTACTACTATTTGAAACACTTTTTTATAGACACTTTAGTAGCTTTTTAGGCATATGAAGAGTTGTATGAAAGGTTGGACACTAAGGAGGGAGAAAAGGACCTGTACTGATTGGCTAGACAGAGGGACCGAGCTAGGAAAGATGTGCAGCAGGTAAAGGTGATAAAGGATAATGAGGGAAACATACTCACAAGCGAGGAGAGTGTGTTGAGGAGATGGAAAGAGTACTTTGAGGGGTTGATGAATGAAGAGAATGAGAGGGAGAGAAGGTTGGATGATGTAGGGATAGTGAATCATGAAGTACAATGGATTAGCAAGGAGGAAGTAAGGATAGCTATGAAGAGAATGAAGGATGGAAAGGCTGTTGGCCCAGATGACATACCTGTGGAAGCATGGAGGTGTTTAGGTGAAATGGCAGTGGAGTTTTTAACCAGATTGTTTAATGAAATCTTAGAAAGTGAGAGGATGCCTGAGGAATGGAGAAAAAGTGTTTTGGTACCAATTTTTAAGAATAAGGGTGATGTGCAGAGCTGTAGTAACTACAGAGGGATTAAACTGATCAGTCACAGCATGAAGTTGTGCGAAAGAGTAGTGGAAGCTAGGTTAAGAAGAGATGTGATAATTAATGAACAGCAGTATGGTTTCATGCCGGGAAAGAGCACTACAGATGCGATGTTTGCTCTGAGAATGTTGATGGAGAAGTACAGAGAATGTCAGAAGGAGTTGCATTGTGTTTTTGTAGACTTAGAGAAAGCATATGACAGGGTGCCTAGAGAGGAGTTGTGGTATTGTATGAGGAAGTCAGGAGTGTCAGAGAAGTATGTAAGAGTGGTACAGGACATGTACGAGGGTAGTATGACAGCAGTGAGTTCTGCTGTGGGAGTGACGGATGCGTTTAAGGTGGAGGTGGGGTTACATCAAGGATCAGCTCTAAGCCCTTTCTTATTTGCAATGGTGATGGACAGGTTGACAGACGAGATCAGACAGGAGTCCCCATGGACTATGATGTTTGCGATGACATTGTAATCTGTAGTGAGAGTAGGGAACAGGTGGAGGAGACCCTGGAGAGATGGAGATATGCTCTAGAGAGAAGAGGAATGAAGGTCAGCAGGACTAAGACAGAATATATGTGTGTGAATGAGAGTGAGGATAGAGGAATGGAGAGGATGCAAGGAGTAGAGGTGGCAAAGGTGGATGAGTTTAAATACTTGGGGTCAATAGTTCAGAGTAACGGTGAGTGTGGAAGAGAGGTGAAGAAGAGAGTACAGGCAGGATGGAGTGGGTGGATAAGTGTGTCAGGAGTGATTTGTGACAGATGAGTACCTGTAAGAGTGAAAGGGAAGGTCTACGAGAGGGTAGTGAGACCAGCTATGTTATATGGGTTGGAGACAGTGACAATGACAAAAAGGCAGGAGTTTGAGCTGGATGTGGCAGAGTTAAAGATCTTAAGATTTGCACTGGGTGTGACGAGGGTGGACAGGATTAGGAATAAGTATATTAGAGGGTCAGCCCAGGTTGGAAGGTTTGGAGACAAAGCCAGAGAGGCAAGATTACATTGGTTTGGACATGTGCTGAGAAGGGATGCTGAGTATATTGGGAAAAAGATGCTAAGGATAAAGCTACCAGGAAAAAGGAAAAGAGGAAGGCCTAAGATAAGGTTTATGGATGTGGTGAGAGAGGACATGCAGGTGGTTGGTGTGACAGAGCAAGATGCAGCGGACAGGAAGAAATGGAAACAGGTGATCTGCTGTGGCGACCCCTAACGGGAACAGCCGAAAGAAGATGATGATGAGTAGCTTTTTATTCAATGGTTCCACATTGTGGCCAGAAAATTTTAGCAATGTGTATGCAGCTTTCTGTTCAGATTGTAATAGCCTCAGTGCTTTAAAAATATCTTCAGACAATAATGATACACTCCAAACTTGTGCCTACTTACATACAACATTGTATTTATTCATTCTTATTATTTTGTGGTGAGAACCTGACTTTCACATCTGTGTACCGCAGATACTGTTTTTAGATTTCGCTTTATCGTATCTTTTCAGTTCACTGGCACAAGCAAACAGTTTTTCATATTTTGTTCGACATCATGTACATTCTTCTGAACAGTCTAGTTTTTTTTTCCTTAAATATAACCCAGGCAATTTCCTTTTCTAGCAGAAATTCCGTAACATTTATTAAAGCAGGACATATCTTCCTCACATGCTTATAGGAACATCCACTTCATAAGGCTTCAGATTTCACTGCACAGTCTCAGTCTTTTCTGTTTACTCCATTATTGTGATAATGCCTAGTCACATGGCTTTCTTTAATCACATGTATTACTTTTACAACACATTCTCATTTTATTTCTCATGGCTTACATTTTATTTTATGTGTCTGGTTCCTCAATTAATTCATTTTAACTGTGTTTTTTATAACTTTATTTGCTTTCCAGATATCTGCAGCGTTTGATAAAGTCAGAAACTTTTAATAAAGTCAGATGTGTTTCTTAAAGGTATTTGATTCATAATTTCTTATACCACAAACTATTTTATCGCTTATAAATGAGTTATGCAACTCGTCAAATTCATTGTGCTTTATTATTCAGCTTATTGCATAAAAACAAATGGTCAATAAATGATAAGCTCATTCCAAGCTCACAATAATTTCTGAATTTGTCTCATTGCCACCATTTTTCTTTCTCTTCTTTAAGAAAGATAAGAGTTAAGTATTTTATGGTTCTTACCAATTTGCTATAATATTGTACACCTGATCAATTTCAGGCTTCTTGGTTAATCCAGTCAGTGAAGAATAAACTGAATTTCTGGATCTTGGGTTTTCCATTTTCCGCAAAATTTCTTTGAAGTGAAACTTTCCCATTGGTGGCAGCTGGGAATTATATTCATGTGCTTCCAAATAAAAACTGCTGAGAGTAAATGCTTTTAATTCTGCAGATACATTTATTCACTATGATAGCTAGTGATGTATGTGGGGTTGTCAGAATAGTGAATAAACAAAACAGCAATGCTATGGATGTGATCTAACCTCCATGGAGAATTTTCTCTGAGTGAACACACCAGAAGACTGTACAACATGACATGCACCTTCTGCAGCGAGCTTATTAGCATTTAAAGTTGTACATCCCAAATATAAAAAAGACTGTGTCTCTCAATCACATGAGAAATTACTTCATCCAGCCCTACATGCCCTTTGCCTGATGTCTTGAACTTGTTTTGAGTCCATATAGTTCCATTTTCATTTGACGTTATTCAAATTTTGAGAGAAGCCATAAGACCTATTTAACTAATATGATGAGATTCCCTGTTGGCATCAAGTGTAGGGCTTTTCCCAATTGCAAATGAGATTTTGTTTAGTCTTAACTAATGTAAGTCATTATTTTACATGGAAATACAATCCTTGGCTATTGTTCACTGTCCTGCTTTGTCTGCCTGTCTTTCGTGTAATTTGTTCCCTTCCCTATTCTTATGGTAAAGTTGTTCTTACAGGGAATTTTAATGTAGACCATCTAACTGTTGAGCAACTCACAAGTGCCAGTTTGTTGACTTACTTTCCTTGAGGGTCCTCTATACATCAAATACCCTTTTCAAACTGAGAATGCACTTTCACAGATTTAGGAGAACAGCCTCATATACACATTGGACTGATTGTTTTTCTCCATGACTGCACAATCTCACAGTCTATCTATCTATCTATCTATCTATTAGATGAGGTAGATATGCAGGAAAGCAGAAAGCACTCTGGTGAAGATGGTATGGAGCAGAGAGGAAGAAGGGATGAGGAAAAGAGGGTGTCCAGCAAAGAGATGGTGTGAGAAAAGACCTGAAACAGTCAGGCATGACTATTGAAGAAGTTAGGAGAGATTGTTGATTTGTGATGTGAGAGACTGTTGATGACACATCCCAACCTTGTAGAAAATGGAAAAAAGGGGGTTAATGATGATAATGATGATTATAGCAGTTAATGGACATTTTGTGGTTGAGGAATTGGCCTCCTCCATGAATTCTAACTGGAGACTTCTGGTGAGATTAATGTACTAACCAGGGATTTGATGGCTGAAATTCAGTGAGTTGCCACTTGACAAGACTTCCATCAAAAAGAAGATTTTAATTCCCTGTTGGGACTTGTTTTGGTAGCACTTTCTAGACATTCTTTGGAAACATTTTTTCTGTTTCTTTGAACATTTTGACATGGACAACACTCTTTCTGTTGATTATTACCCAGAACTAGAATAAAATATTCATGCTGCAGACTCTTCTGGCATCTTAATCATTTGCTATTTTAGATAAAGATAGAGTACTTTTAAGGAGACATTGCTTTGAAAAGTCAGTCATCTCCTTCAGTCACTCTGAGATTGTTTATATAGGACAAGAGGTGGTTAATCTGGAAGACAATGTTTGCAGGAGAAAATCTGAGGTTAAGTAGAATGCTAGAGGTAAGGAAGGATCTAACTGCATGGAATTTATTAAGGCTAAACTGGCTGGACTGAGTTTTCTAAGAAATACTTGGGAGTTGAGAATGCTGATTAATTGCCATTGATGTCTGTTGAATGTCTGCTGAATTGACTGTTGGGAAACCCAGAGTGATTTAAGCTCAATTTCTTACATAGTATGAAAAGATCAAGGCTTAAGTAAGATTTATAGCCTGGGAAGAAGTGTACAAAGTGAGGACTGCCCATTTTATGTAGACCATAAAATCTGACACGCAACAATGGTGGAGTGTTTGTGGTTTGTCCATGTTATAAAAGAATGCCTTAGATGTAAAAGCATTGACTCTGATGTAAGGTGCAAGGAGACCCTTTAGTTTTATAGCAGGTCATAAACTGGTCATTTTATGTTTCTAACACACACACACACACACACACACACACACACACACACACACACACACACACACACACACACACACACACACACACACACACACACACACACACACACACACACACACACACACACAATTGAGGTTAGTCAATATTGCCTGAAATCACTTGGTGTCAGTTATTGCACAGACAGTTCTGACAAGGACAATCGGTGATGAGGCTGTTAACTGTTTGCTGGCTTTCTAGAGTAGTCTGGATGAAGTTGTGAGAGCTAATTGCCTATTTCTGACATACCTTTTGTTATTCTGCAATTTTTCTCAATTCTATACATCTGTGATAAATGTTACTGTTAGTTGAGTTATTTTCTAGTTTTCCAGTCTTGATACCTTTGTCTTATTAGGCCTTTGATGTATGTGTTTACCCAGGAGCATACTTATACCCCGATCTTCTAGAGTGTTTGAAGTATATAACCTGTATTGTTGACAACTGTGTCAGAAAGTAAGAAGGGACGTTGTTACAATTTGCCAATTGTCAGGGTATTATGCAGGCTTGATTATTTGCTTTTGAATATTGAACATACTGCTGTGATTTAATGAAATTTCCTAGGTGATTTAAAAGACCCGGCTGTTAACAAAGGGGCAGTGAACACTTAGTGAACTAGATAAGACTGTTACCATGAAACATTATTGTGACGCCCCTGCACTAGCCCAGTAATCAAGGAGACTCAATCCTTATCACTAGCACTAGTGAAGGATGTGCACATTGAGAGGATGACAAGTACTCACACAGTAAAATACAATTTCCCTTAAGAGCACACAGAGATCACAGTTAGTCTGGGGCTGGTTTCTCCCTCTTTCTGCAGAGCCCCAATAACACTCCCACTGGCCCAGCTATAGGGTTAAGATCTCAGCTGAGTGGTCAAGCCAAAATCTCCAGTACCCTCTCTGTCCAATCAGTGCTTCGTGTCCCTGCCCAAGTAGCTGACACACACACACACACACACACACACACACACACACACACACACACACACACACACACACACACACACACACACTTTGAGATTTGATTTATATACAAACACACACACACACTCCTGGGAAATGTTGGCACAGGTTTATTAGCTATGCCCCCTTCTCACCAGACTAAAAGGTAGTTATCACTGCCACTAACCAGCTCTTTATCAGCTACTATAAGGCCCTTACAAAGGGCGATCAATTCTACTATGTAATGTTACTATTATCCCAATGGTAAGTGTGTCCAAGACTAAGGCTATTTAAGAGTGGCCTGTACAGCGTCACAAAATACATATGCAAGTACTCTAAGAGCTTAAATATCTCTAAACAAACCAGCCACAATTAAAAGGTTTAAATATGTTTAATAATAAATAATAAAAGAACAAGATAATTCCCAATAACTCAATACAGTGACAACAGAGTTCAGAATCACAGGAAATATTTTAAAACAACATTGCAGGACAGTCTCACATAAATACAGAAAACATCTAAACTAATCTTGCTATATTTCTTTCTCTAAGATAAATCACTGTACCTAAATAACTTACTTACAGAGCACGACAAGTGCTAATGAGAGGATGTTGTCAGAACCAAAGACAAATACAAAATGCACATACTCATTCTCTGGGATAGTTCTTAAATTACTATTAGACATTTCTGTTGGGTTATCTCAGATCACATCATTCTTTTTCACGTCTGTCTTCAGTTCCCAGGTTAACAAAAACTTAAAATTTAGCACCTCTGTGCCAAAAATACTTATCTCTCAGAAGCTTGCCTGGAACTGGAAGTCGTAAAACAGTTACACACTTTTACCTTTGAAACCTGTAATTATTTCTGTTTCCAGACAATAGAAAGAATTTCTAGCTGCAGACATTCTGTCTCCTAGCTGAGATAAACACCATTGTAAACAATTCACTTATTTTCTTAGAGTTTGCAAATTAACTCTGTTCTTTTGCAATAAGGTACACTGTGGTTACATTCTTGAAGCTCAACACATAGCATACAGTTCAACACACACTTTTGCATCAGTAGTTTAATATACGCATAACATATAGTTTTCTTACATTTGCAAGACAAGCATACAAATTATCTTACTTTTCCCAAATGACATAGAATTATTTACAAAATTCCAGCTAGCTGGGCTGGCAGCCTTCACAATTACAATGATATGTTAGTTAATACAATATCTATTAATGTGTTGGACTCTTGTGGGTTGAGTCCTGTAAGTTCTATTACTAGTTAGTCTAGACCATTTAAAATGTGGCACCCTTGTAGCAGAGGAGCTGCTGGACCAACTATATTCAAACTGAATTCACTTAGCAATATGGTGTTTGCAGAATCTTCATGTGGGGAAATAGCTATCTTGATATGTGATATTTCTATTGAGAAGGTTTTACAGACTACATCCCACCTATCCCCTGTATTATTGCTATGGAGTGTGTAAAGATGTTGAATGTAAGAGGTTAGACAGAAATCCTTTTAGCCATGATTCTGTTATTACTAGTTAGTGTGATGTTCTTAGCCAAGATCCAACTACGCTCAACTTATTACTTACTGCTTATATTTGCCAGCCCTGCCATTAGATTTTTGTAATATCGGAGCCGGTTGTTAGGAGCAATATGGAAAGAATGAATGAGAAGCTATTATCCTTTGCTGTGGGCAGTATGGGTGGGAAACTGTGAACCCGGGTCAAGTTTAATATTATCAAAAATAATTAATTTAATTATGGCAAGATAAAGTTTAATGATCAGTTTCTTAAAAGGATAAAGAGGATCTTAAATATTGATGTATGAGGTTATATTACTGCAGAAATGCTTTATAGTTATATATTTGGGTTTTACAATAAAGTTATTTAACTAGATTGACTGGTTTTATGTCAATGTTGGGATTTCTTTGTGCCTCAGGTGGAGTGGTTGGGTGGTGAAGGGGACATCTGTCTGATATATATATATATATATATATATATATATATACATAAGGGTTAGAAGTGTACAGGTACTTACATATACTGTTGCGTTTAATGTAATGAAGCTCATGAAAGGGGGATTACCTCAAATGGATGAGGTAAGATGAATATGCACAATGAAGAAGCTTTGCTTTTATTAATATAAAATGGAGGTAAATCATGCGCGACTGAATATAAGCAAGATGCTAAACAATGGGGGAAAATTGTGAAGAAGCTGTTGCTTCAGTCAAGGGATGAAGGAATTAAAGAATGAAAAAACACTTGTTGCCATCAACAAGCAGAGACAGTGATAGTAAGCTATGAAACTAGCTCTGAAATATCTTCTGCGGCCAAGAAATAAAGGACTCATGTAGCTTTTGCTGTCACCAAGATCTGAAGGAGTTAAATAATGACAAACAAACTATCGCTGCCGCCAAAAGTTGAAACATTCAAAATGGTATAAGGCAGAGATAGATAATGAGAAGTGTCACTGTCTCACTGTAAAAGTAGAAAATTGATCTCCTTTCAGTATTTACAGTGCTACCTCTCCCTCTTTCCATTTTTGCCTTTACTTTTGCCTTGATGGTCTACATTTGGTTACTGGTTCTATGCTGTTGCATGAATCCAAGAACGGCATTACCGACGTGTCTATGCTGAAAATGCATATGGGTTGTGGACCTTCTGAGAGTACTTAGAAGTCTGCCCCTTGAAATACATCATGCTTTCTGTTAATCTAAGTTACTCAAAGTTCACTGTTCAGTGTTATTAATACAAACTCACTGCCTAGGTAGGCCTTCAAAGATCTTGCTGCTACAGTACTCTGGAACAAAGACTCTTTTGCCTAGCCATCTATCCAGCTTTCTCATAAATGTTATAACAGAGTCAAGTTTTCTAATTCTCAATGGAATACAGTGCCACCATCTACTTGCTCTGCCATAAAATGAATTTTGCAAAGTATTTGATCTACTTATTTTCCCATCAACATGCAACCGACTGTGTCTTGTCATTTTTGATGCATCTTTTTATTTATCCATATTCACAATGAAAATCATACTAGTCACCATGGTGGAATCGTGATAACATTTTATTTATAGTCCATACTATAGATGTAAATGTGTTTTCAATAAAGCAAAAAACAAGAACCAAAAAGAAGAACTGTGCAGAAACACTTAGACACCAGAAGATAAAACAGCAATGTTTTATTGTATAGTTGTAAGCACTTTCACACCCTTTGGTGCTTCTTCAGACAATGTAAGAAGAGACTGAAGGGTGTGAAAGCGCTTACAACTATACAATAAAACATTGCTGTTTTATCTGCTGGTGTCTCCGTGTTTCTGCACAGTTCTTTTTGGTTCTTGTTTTTTGCTGTGTACACTGTGCAGTTTATCACTGAGTTTTCTCTTTTTGGACAGTGTTTTCAATAAAGCTTCATCAGGCAATTTTTGTTATGCTTATGGATGAATTTTGAATCAGATACTAACCTGAGACTTCAGCTGTTCCATTTTGTTATGGGCTGATCTTTTTATTTATACCCACATTTGCATCTAAAGTTTCATTATGCAAGCATTTATAAATAATGATCAAATTACCCCTTACCAGTCTATATTTAATAGAAAATAGTTACAAGACCTCAAACCTGCTTATATAAACCAATTCCCATATAACACTAACATGTCTAGAAAAATGTTTTTCAGCTCTTTCAAGTTTGCACAACTGTATGTTATTGCACGCACAGATAGAACCCCTATATTCCATAGCTGGCCTAATTATTACCTAATAAATGTGAATGAAGACCTCCTGATCCCTACTGACAATAGTTCTAAAAATGTCTTTCATCTCAAAATAACATCTTCTTAGAATGCCCATAAGATTATGACCAAAGTTAAGACTGTTATCAATTTTTATACCTAAATCTCTAATACCCTCCACATGATTCAAAATAGTGCTAGCCATTGAATAGGGGTAACATGGATTGCCACGGCCAAAATGCATAACACTTGTCTTTTTGGTGTTTGTGGTGGTGACACATGAAATTGTAGAATGGAACATTTCAAAAGAGGAACGAACAATGCTTGAACAACTCAAATTGTTACCCATTAGGATGCTAAAACCCGATAAAGGGGGAGGGTTGGTGATCATGCATGAAGATGATTACAAAGATAGAATGGTAAAGGTGTTGAATAGTGATATTTATGTCTTATCGAGAATGAATGAAATGCAGAAAGCTAATAGGAAAATTAATGTTTTTTTGAATGATTTATTTATTGAAGGGATGCTTGATGTTGACGCTTACAACTATTTGACTAACCTTGCACCTAAAGTTCCGACTTTGTTTGGACTACCAAAGATCCACAAGAGTGTGGTAGATCAACCCATGAGGGTCCTTGCAAATGCAAGAATGTCCATCAATTACGCCAGTGCGAAATTGGTGGATCAAATATTGAAGAAATATGTGTTTATGGAACAGAAGATTTGCAAGGACATTTCTGCAGGCCATGAATTCTGTTAGCTTTGAGGAGTCATATAACTTTTTGACAGTGGATGTGACTGATTTATATTTTTCCATTCCTCATACATTAGGGATAGAATGGGTTACTACATCATAAGGCATCAAGTGCTGAGATTAGATTAATTGAGGAGTTATTGGACATTATTCTCTCCAATAACTTCATCAGATTTGACAAGGAGATATATCTGCAGAAAGCAGGTATAGCGATGGGTTCCCCATGTGGGGCCAGTGTGGCCAACCTAGTGAAGGCACACTGGGAACATCAGTATATTTTCGAGGATGAGAACACCATGGCTAAGATCGGTTATTATACCCGGTTTTTAGATTATATTTTTATCCTTTTTAAGGGGGATGCTATCGAAGCAGATGTGTTTATGAACTATGTGAATAACACAACTGAGTTTTTGATATTTACTAGCACATTTCATGATAGAAATATAAGTTATTTGGATATGTTGTTGGTTAAGGATACTAGACAAAGAGTTTATATGTCAAGCATCTTTCGTAAAAAAAAACTATTCTAAAACCTTGCTACACTTTTCTAGCTCACACCCATTACACCAGAAGAAGTCTGTAATTAAAGGACAGATGGTTCGTGCAACTAGAATGGTAAGTGAGGCAGAGGAGTTTTTTAAGGAATGTGATTTTATATATGAAATGTTCCTTAAGAGAGGATATCCAACTCCTCTTGTGAAGACCATACAGAAGGAAGTGCAACAAAAAAGAGTAAATGGTGTTTATAGGGCTATCTTAAGTACAGAATTTAGCCTACATCAAGGTGTTGGTGGGGAATTGGGTCCTGTGGCCAATTCAGCAAATGGTACACTTGTGACTCATTCATTTACTATTAGTTTCCTGACCCCTTTTAGTATAGAGGCTTTAGAGATTCGCAATATTATTATGAGGAATTGGAATATTTTTTGCACTGATGCGGAGTTAAACAATAAATTAGGGGATAGACCGATTACCGTGTTTAGGAGAGGAAGGACCCTGAAGACTGTGCTGGACAGTAAGAAATGTATGAGGGTTAGAACACCTAGCATGTACCGATGTGAAGCCTGTAATATGAGTAGGTTTATGGCATCAGGGAGTACATTTGAAATAAGGAACAGAGTGTACACCACACATAACATGTTCAATTGTAACTCTAAATTGGTCATATACCTTGCCCAGTGCAGAGTATGCCCATCTTTCTATATCCGTAAGACCGATAGGGAGTTGAAAGAGAGGGTATATGAACATGATTATTACATCAGAAAGGGCAAGGTAGAAAATGCATTGGCGAAACACTGTGGTGCCAACTTGGGTCACTCCTTTTGATTTAGGGTGATGAAACAGGTTGCCCCGGATTCATGTAGGGGAGGACTATCATCCCTTATGTTGGAGAGGCAAGAGGTTTTATGGCAGTTACTCTTGGATGCTTGCCATTATCCTGGCCTGAATGAAGTGATTTGATTAACGTGTATTTTGAAATTAAAAAGATTAAAGAGATAGATGTTATGTGGTATAGTTTTGAGGGACATTGTTTTATTTTATCTTGTTTAATCTCAGTCTTAATTTTAATATGTAGGGCATTTAATGTCTTGTGTATTTGAATGTTTTATGACATTGTACACACTAAAAGGGAATGCTATGTTTTATTTTATTTTGTGTACGGTTATTTCACTATGTATTTTTAAGACTCTATTGCATTATATATTAGTGGGAAGGGATGTTGTCTGATTGGTGCACATTCAGATTAATTAATCAAACCAATATATAAAAGGATGGTTTGAGAACATGTTAATGTCTGAGGAAGTCAAGTCACTGACCTGACGAAAAGCGCTTTACATTTATTGTTGAATACATTGGTTTGGTTTTAGCCACCTGCTTGCAGCACTTTTGTTTCATTTACCAGTTTGTATTCATTTTGTTTGGTTTACTTTTTGGTTTCTCAATCAATAAGTGGCAAACAAGAAGGGGTCAGCTTTGCTGAAATCTATTCACCTTTCCCCTCAACAACAAATACATCATGTTCTTTGCCCTCATTCCCCCTCAGGGACAGTCACCAAGAGAAGCTGTAGTCCATGTTTGGGGATTAGAGGCAGGAGAGGATAAGTATAAAGAAGCCTGGAGGGCCAAATTCCTTCAGAAAGCACCCTGGTTGAAGAGCAAGGTATTCCTTATTGGCCCATTTTGGCTTCGGCAAGTGTGGTTCACCTTCCTGTGGTGTCATCTACTATGTCTTCCTTGGACACTGGATCCCAGTCCAGATCTCCTTTCACATCTGTCAGGGATGACTCATCCGGACATTTCAGGTCAGGTTGACCACATGGTTTCTCCAATTCTACTGACATTTCAGGCTTTCCACTCCTGTTCACCAAACTTTATTTTCATTCCAAGAAGCCCTCTACAAGAAATATTTATAAAAGTAAATGGAAAAGGTTTTCTTTTTGGCCTCAGCAGAGAGAGTTGGATTCTTTTATTGCTGCAGTCCCTGCTAGTTTGGATTTTCTTGCCTCTTTTTCAAGGTGGTGCTAATTTCTCCACCATCAAAGTTCAGCTGGCAGCCATACATCGGAGATAATGCCTCTCCTTTAGCTTCATCCAAATTTTGTAAGGCATTTCTTAAAGGTACCTTTTTACTTAGACCTCAGATAAAGGATCCTACTCTGCCTTGGGATCTTATTATTGTATTGTTTATCACAATCACCCTTTGAGCTCTCAGCAAAAGCATATTTCAAATTTCTTTCTTGGAAAACAGTCTTTCTTGTTACTATAACTTCTGCAAGGTGAGTCTCTGGACTCCAAGTGCTCTCTTCAAAACTGCCTTATTTGATTTTCCATAAAGATAGGGTTATCCTTCCTTTTTACCCAAAGATGCCTCAGAAACAAACATCAATCAAGTTATCAACTTGCCAGTTTTCTTTCCTAAATTTGTCAGTAAAGGAGAATACATGATTCACTTTTTATATGTACATAAGCAACTTCATTTCTATTTTCATAGGATGAAAGAATTTAGAAAAACTGATCAATTGTTTCATTTGCCAATAACAAATTGGGAAAACCAGTACCAAACTACACTAGCCAAATGGATAACAGATTGTATTTCTCATGTTTACTCTTTGAGAGGTTTAACCTTGCCAAGAAAACCAAAAGCACACTCAACTAGGTCAATGGCTACGTCAGCTGCTTTTTGGCCATAACTTACATTGATGGTATTAGTTATATGCCCCTTAGTCTAATGCTCATACCTTTATTGTTCATTACAAGTTGGATATCATCTCCAGAAAAAGGCTGCATTTGGTTCTGCGGTTCTCCAGAACATTCTTCTGTGAGGGCCCCCCAAGGTTACTGTAGCTGGGGACTGTCCCATTCTTGAGCAATGAATGTAAATGACAACATTAGATACAAAAGTTGTGTACTCAAAATAACAATGCATTTGTGTTGTCCATTTTCATTCTTCCTCAACTTCCACCCACCTACCCCATCTATGCCTTTTGGAGTGACCTGATGAAGATTTTTGTTAGGAACCATGGTTAGTGTTTGAGCCGGTTTTCTGTTACTATTTCACTTTTTCTATAGTATTGTGATTATGTTTTATATTTTAAAGATAGTATACTAGTAGCAAACTCGATATGAGGTGATGCAGTGGTTGAGGCTTTATGGTTAAAGGAAGGAGGTCGAGAGCTGGATCCTAGAATCTAGAGAAAAGTGACTGAGGCAGATCCGAGAGCTGAATCTGAGACTCATTCATTGTGGAAGAATGAAAATGGACAACACAGGTACATAGTTATTTTGAGTATATAACTTTTATATCTAATGTTGTAATTTTCATTCATTCCTCAAGAATGGGACAGAGTCCCCAGCTATCCACACCCAGATCCTAACACATCTCCTCCCCAACAATTTTCTTGCTGAAACTCAGCATGGATTTCACCCCAACCATAGCACTACCACTGCACTCTGCAACAACGGCCAACTAGTGTCTGCAGTTTTCCTTGACTTATCAAAGGTGTTTGATATAGTCTCTCATACAAAACTTCTAACATCACTCTCAGAATTAAAACTAACTACACCCACTCTATTATGGTTTCAAGGCTATCTCTCCCAACACCAGCAAGCTGTTCAGTGGAAAAACTCCCTTCTCCCTACTTCCTGTAAAACTAGGAGTACCCCAAGGATCAAGCCTAGGACCCCTACTTTTCATTCTATTTACAAATAATCTTCACAAAGCCAGCCCTCTAGCAAACCTGGTTCAATACGCTGATGACTCCACCTTTATCTGCTCTGTCCCCACCCTCCAACAACTTCACATCAAGACCCAAGAAGCCTTTACATCCATCGAAACCTGGCTAACAAACTCCCAGCTAGTACTAAATTCTAAAATGACCCAACATATGCACTTCCATCCTTCCAAAGCAGCAGTACCTATTCCCCCATTCTCTGTTTCTGCTTCAGATAATACTCCCATCTCCCCTGTCACACAAACCACATTAATATGGGGTCATTACTGACAATAATATGAAATTTGACAAACACATAGCTCATACAATAACCAAAGTCAACAAAAAACTAGGTACTCTTTACAGATGTAAAAACTTCCTAACCAGCAACAGTAAAGTTACCCTAGCTCATACCCATCTTCTCTTTACCTTACTGTATGCTTCTCCTGTCCTAATTAATCTAAACAAGAGCGATTCAAGCAAGCTATCAGTATGCTACAACAAAATAGCAAAATTCACAACAAACTCCTCCTACCGCACCTACTACTGTCAAGCCCTAAAACAGCTTTCCTGGCTAGAACTCCCTAACACCTTAGCTCTAAACCCACTTCTCCTAGCTCACCAACTACTGTACCAGCCTGACAAAACTCCAGCCTTACAAGACCTGATCACCCTCAACTCCAATAACAGAGAACTTATATCCACTAAGGAGGGTGGCCTAATGGTTAAGGTGTTTGCCTTACAAACACAATGTGCAGGGTTTGAGTCTTGCAAGGGACAATTGGCTAGGCTTAAAATGGCTCACAAGGGCAGTTAGCTTAGTATTAACCTATGAACCTATGAAGCACAAATCGCAATCTCCAAAAGCCATTACAGCTCTGGTGACTCCCTGTATTCTAGCAACATTGCCAAGACTTGGAACACCCTACCACTACAAATCATGGTACAATCTAACAAAACCTTCTTCAAAAAACAGCTTATTTCCCACCTAAACAATTCCTGGACATGCAACTGCCTAGCACCTGGCTGACATATTCTAACACCTTTCCCCTACCCACTATCCAACCTATTATTTAAAACTCCCACAGGTGCACTATATTTATTATCACACGTTACTTACCAACGTACTGCCGCCTACTCCCCACTGTCCGATCTATACCCACTAACTGTCCCCTAGACTAAGTTGAAAAACTTACCCTTAAAATGTCACTGAACCTCATATGAACTTGTCTATATTCTCCTCCTTTGACAAACTGGCTAGTACTTTTAGTTTTTCCTTTCTTCTCTTATCTTCATTACATCTTCGTGATTATCTGGCTAGTATTTTTGCAGTGTTTTTCCTTTCTTGTCTTATCTTCACTACATCTTCAAGATTATCAATACGAAACATACTGTATGAACAACAATCATATGTTACAACTTACTACCTGCTATACTTTTGATTGCATGTCTAAACCACTATGAGCCTTCCTGTATCCTGACAGAGTGCTCTTCAAACTATCTGGAGATATACAGAGCTAAGTATATTTTTCTGGCACTTAAGAGATGTGTACTGTTAATTGTTGCTTGACTAATTTTATATCATTGCTGGCTGACTTCAGAGTTGTGCACTGTTATTTTTGCTTCACTGTATAATTTTTCAGATCTCTGCTGAAGGTGTTGTTTTTCCCCTGCCTATTCCTGTCTTGTTGTTTTTAATTTGGAAGCTTTTGCAGTTGCCCGCCCCCACTGTAGATTTGATCTGGGACACTCCCCCCCAGTCCCATCACTTTACCTCATTCTACCTAATAAACTCCTTCTGCACTTGTTTTTAGTCATTTTTAATTTAATTGCATTTTTTTAAACTGTTTGGTCTAACATTGCTACATACTAGCTTGCACTGCATTTGAATTGTTTTACTGCTGTTCTAGCTACTTTTCTGTATAAAAAAAAAAACAAAAAAAAAAATCTAAGCTTGTTTCCTACCTTTCCTGTAACTAGTGTAGTCCAGATTTAGATTTGCTGTATCCAGGACTGTATGTAAGCTTCTGAGCCCCCCCCCCCCAAGCTTTCTGTGTTGGAGGGAAGCCTTCTAGGTTATCAGTGGGAGTGGTAAGCACTAGGTAACCTATCTCTCACATAAGGAGTGGTTCTGGCCCAGAAATTGTAGTTATTGGCCGTTTGGGCAGTTTTTCCATCTCTCTCAACTTTCTGATTTAAAAGCCCGTATTTGCACTTGTTTCCCCCCTTTCCTGTAACTAGTTTAGTCCAGATACAGATTCTTAGTTTTAGCACTTGAATTTGCTTATTCGTGATCAGCACTTGCTCAGAACTTGTTGTAAGCACTAAATAACCTACTAATTACTACAGCACTCAACCTTCCTCATTACCTAGAGGAGAACAGTTTTAGTACTTACTTTCCTCACTTGCTTAGAGAAAAACAGCTCTTGTACTCACTTTCCTCACTTATCTAGAGGAAAACAGTTTTTTATTCAGGCATGTCCAAGGGTCAGCTCCCAGTGTTCTCTCCTGTCTATCTGATGAATCTGGGCATCTTGGGGCAATGTAGAAATTGCCTCATGTACACAGACCACCCTCTCCTCCTACCACCCAACACTACAACCTGTGAAAGATGCACTTATCTAGCCAAACTGAAGGTAAAGCTCTCTCCAACTAAGACTGAACTTGACAGTCAAGAGGAAAAGGTAAACACGTGCACCACATCACACTCATCACATAGTCTCACTAAATCTACACCCACCAAAATCCACACATAGAAACACAAAAACATTCACGGAGGCTCTCAATAATAATCTGCTCAAGCAACAGAGACCTCCAAAGCAGAAATGCAAGCAACCTCCATCCCCCCCAACACAACCCAAATGACACATAGCCCACAGACTCAGTGTGCCACTCAACCACAGCCAATAAGGCAAAACCACGTACCCAACACACTAGTCATAGGTGACTCTATAGTCAGGCACACTGATGTCCCACTCACCAGGCTAAACAAGGAGAAGGTTACTGTCAGCTGCCTATCGGGTGCCATGATCTGCCACATAACCCACGCACTCAGGTCACTCCACAACAAGTACAAATATGACTCTGTCATTGTCCATGTTGGTGTGAACGACCTGAGACATACCTCCATGGACTACATGAAAAGAGACATGGAAGAGCTCTCTGATCTTGTAGCCCAAGCAGGTATGACGCTAGCCCTGAGTAGCATTCTGCCATCACCCAGAATGATACCGCAGTACAAGAACAAAATGATTGACTTCAACAATTGGCTAAGCTTCTGGTGTCATTCTAAAGGGATCCAATATCTGTCTGCCTGGGATGACATGGTCGAGAGACCATGATGCTTTGCCAGAGATGGCCTGCACCTGTTACCCCTGGGATTCTGGGTGCTGGCTAAGGTTCTTGCCTCCCTATAGTGCCTTTTTTAGGCAAAGTTCAAATGACAAATTCACCACCATAACAGGAACAGGCAAGCAAAAACTGAGGGTGATGCTACTCAATGCTAGAAGTCTAAATCTCAAAATGCACTCACTCGAGGCACTCCTTAAAATGGAGAACATCGATATCTGTACAGTGACTGAGACCTGGTTCAAGGCTCCAGAGAGCACCCCTGCACTAGCAGGCTATAACTCATACCACACTTTTCGGCCATTAACCTGGTCCGGAACACCAAAGGTGGAGGTGTGTCCATATTCATTAAGGATATCCACACCTCCAGACTAGTTGCTCAGCATAATGCAGCCGAGGTTATCCAAGTGCAACTAACTCTGGGCAAAACTGCAATACAAATTGTAGCTTGCTACAGATCCCCCACCATGCCCCAGGATTCCCACTCCTCTTTTCTTGATGTACTGGAAAATATTAGGGTTCAACCAAACACCCCAGTAATGGGCGATTTCAACTACCCCACCATTAACTGGGAAAACTACTCATGTACCAACTCCTTTGCTCAATGCTTTCTGGAATTCATAAACTCCAACTCCCTGGATCAACTTATCCACACCCCCACCAGGGGCAACAATATCCTAGATCTAGTCATTACCAACATGAGTGACTGGTGTTCCACATCTGAAGTCAATGCCTCATTGGTCCGATCCGACCATAAGCTAATTACCCTAGATATCCACATCCTGCCCCCCCCCCCATTAAGGAAACCACGGTAAAAAATTTCTCCAAAGCCAAGTTCATGCTTCTTAAGGCAGAAGTGGTGAACTTCATGACACCCATGCAGATGGACAATACAGTTATGACTACTGAATCCTACACAATTGCACTTTATAAGCACTTACACGAGTGTATGGATCATGCTATTGCAGACAGAACCAAGATGCTATTCTCCAAAAAAAGGAAGCCAATCTGGTGGTCCCCTGCCATAAACATACTGTACAACAGAAGGAAGAAACTGTTGCAAAAGAGAGTAAAATCCCATGAGTGGAGCAGCTCCCTATTTAGCCTCAGTAAGAAGCTGCGATCCCTGATAAAATCCTCCAAAGCTAGTTATTGTTATGAAAACAAAATCACCACTGATTCTAAAGACAACCACAAAGCATTCTATAGCTATGTCAAGAATCTCAATGGCAACACTCAGATCTGCTCTGAGTTAAAGCACAATGGCACTAAATATACAGACCCAAATGATATTGCCAACATCCTGGCAGATAGGTTCAGTGCTAACATTACCCCCCTCTCACCCCCTAAAGAGCCCATCTCTATATCGGAAGAATGCAAAGTTCCTGTAATCATGGCTGCACAGGTAAAAGCCACACTCTCCAAAGCCAAGAACACAGCATTCATGGGACCAGACAACATCCCAGGCTGCATTCTACATGAATTACAGAATGAATTGGCACCCCACCTAAGTAGCATGTTCAATCATAGCCTCACCTCAGGCTTTGTGCCCGCTGAATGGCGCACAGTGACGGTTATCCCACTCCACAAGGGGGGAGCCACCATGGACCCCGGGAACCACCGCCCCATTAGCCTGATGAGCCTGGTCTGCAAGGCCATGGAATGTATTATCATGGAACTTATAAACAAAGACATTGGTAATCTCCAAACTCTGGACCCTACCCAGTTCAGGTTTGTAAAAGGCAGATCATGTCTCCTAAACCTGATAGACTTCTTTGACACAGTCACCAAAGCCATAGACGAGGGTAAGGTGGTTCACACAGCCTATCTAGATCTTGCCAAGGCTTTCAACACCATCCCCCACTCTGGAATTATAGATAAACTCACTAAACTAGGTATAAATCCCTATGCCACAAGATGGGTTGCCAACTGGCTCACTGACAAAACCCACACTGTGAAAGTAGCAGACTCCAAATCTGACTTCAGACCAGTGACAAGTGGAGTACCACAGGGTTCAGTCCTGGGTCCTCTCCTGTTTGTTATCTACTTCTCTGAAGTACAGGCTAACACAGAAGGTCTTTGGCTAACGATGTTCGCAGATGCCTGCAAACTAGGAGCCATAATCGAAACTCCTAACGATGTGGACATCCTACAAAAGGGCCTCACTGAGACAGATGCCTGGTGTCAAAGCCATGGCCTCAAGTTCAATGCCAAAAAGTGCATTGTCATTCCCTTTGGTAAAACTCTGTACCCATGAACTACAGCATAGGTGGTAGTCTACTTAACACCAAAAGTGTGATAACAGACCTTGGGACACAGATGGACAGTACTCTCTCCTTTGATAATCACATCGCCACAGTAGTCAGGAAATCCTTCTACATGGCACACCTCATCACAAAAGGTTTCCCATGCAGAAAAAATGAGGTCATTGTTCCCCTCTACTCATTAGACCCATTATAGAGTACAACGCCCCTTTTGGTATGTACCTCACAAGACATCTACAACAAATGGAAAGGCCGCAGAAATACCTCATAAAGAGGATTACCGGCCTAAAACAAATGCCCTACGCAGACCGTCTCAAAAAACTCCAGCTTTACTCCGTCACATATCGCCTACTCAGAGGCAATCTCTGCCTAACATACAATGTCAAACCCAGAGCTGTTGGACATGCTCCACTTAAAGAAATCCCAATCCCTTCGAGCTACACGCTCTAGGGACCTAAACCTTGTCACCACAATAAACAGAACATGCCGGAGGGATAGATTCCTGTCCCAGAGACTTCCCATAATCTGGAATAAACTACCAATCTATATCAAAGCTTCTCATTAGCACTCTTCAAGAAAAATCTTGATGATTGGATGGGAAACAGGAAATTCACCTTGGGGATCACTTCTGTGGCTCTGCTCGACAGTGGCACAGGAAAATAATTTTATTGGGTGGCAAAAGCCAGGGTACCTTTTTGGATGGGCTTGTATATGCCCTAGGGCCGATAGCCTAGTACCTACCTATGAACCTATGCTTATGTAAGTATCTTATGCAATCATATGTTATCTGCTATATTTTGGGTCTATGTTAAATCATCGATTGCTTAAAAAAATTGAAAGATAATTTATTGACCCCATGTAAGCAAAAGTTTGCAATCTCGAATGCTTAGAACAGTGATTTTTTTCCAAGGGAAAAAAAAATCACTGTTCCACAAAAAAAAAAAATAATAAAAATAAAAAAAAAAAAAATTTAAATATTACATAAAGTGAGGTCCTTCGCTCCCCACACCCTGATGTGGGGGGCTGTGCCCCCCACCCCCTACTTAAATATACCAACTTCGAGATCGCACTACAGTTAAAGTGGCAAAGTAATGGAAGCAGCCAAGTGATTTCTTTCCCAGGGAACTAGTTATATATCAAATTACCATTGTTCCTTTGAGTTGTATTTTTTCCAGCACATTTAAAGGAGGTATTTGTGATATCTTTCTTGACAAATTTTGCACTTGATCTTGGTTACAAAAAAACATGAGTCTGGAGCGTTTCTCCCTAGGCCTCCACTGAAAATTGGCTTAGTTCCAAGTCAGACTTTCCCGGTTAACAAATGTTAAATAAAATAAATAAAATAAAACTGGTGATCTTCAAACTTACCAGCGTCTCACTAACCTTCCATTTATTGATTAAAGTGTTTTTTCCTCCTTCCTTTCCTTCATTGGTAGTGGCCCAACACCACAGTGCTCCCGTCCATACAGGGTCAACAGTTATCCCCCTCAGACTTATCCCAGTATTGTTAGGGTCAGTTGTGAGTCCTTAGGGTATCCTGGGGACTTGTCACAACTTTGCATCCATCCAGAGGGGATTTTACTATATGACCTGCCTGTTTCCCCGTCCCTTGTGGACCTAACAGTTTTGCCTGTGGGGCAGGCTCAGGCATGCAATAAAGACAAGTGGCATGTCACCCCACCTATGTGGCAGCTCAGCCATGTCTCCACCCCATTCGACCATACCAAATTCCTTGGTATTTACCTGTTTTGAAGCCAAAATAATGGGGTGCAACAAATTTCTGAATTGCCCCTTCAATTCCTGTTTTTTTTTTTAAATAAATTTAAGTTATGGCTGATGTCATCACGCATTGCCAGCATGCAGAGGCATCCATGATGACATCAGCTTTGTGACTACCTGTCAGAATCAGACTGGGACTGTTTTGGTTTTCAAATTTGAGTTAGTAGCAGCCATGAACACAGAGCAGAAAGTTATGTACAGTAGTGTGCCATTACTGACTGACTTTAATCCTTAGTAATTCTCCAGAAAAATCAACAATTTTCTGACAGGGCAAACATGCAAAATTAGGGACTTACATTCTGCAAAATAAGGGGACAGTTGATGAGCGGTATGTTTAATTTGCAGAATTGTGTTTTCAGTATGGTTGCAGCACAGTACGAAGGTTTCAGTTTATTCCACACACTAAAATGAGTCCAAACTAAGTCCAGATAATAAAATATATGATAAGTGCTTTCATTCGGAATTTTAACAAACTTCATCAGATCTGATGAAGTTTGGAAAAATTCTGAACAAAAGCACTTGTCATATCTTTTATTGGACTTAGTGTGGACTTGTTTTAGTGTGTGGAATTAACTGAAACCTTCATACCATGCTGCTGTCAGTTTTATTTTTGCTTTGTGGCATTGTATTATTCTTGTTTTCAGTGTGGTTACAAAATGAGTTTTTAAAAAGCAATAGATGGTGAAGGGGGGGGGGGCATGTTAATAAAAGGAAGTAGGACTGCAATTTTTAAATCGATGCATTACAAATATTATGCTAAGCACAGCTTTAAGATGACACATTTCCAAGCAAGATGTGCCAGTGTGCCACTGTTTTAGTCTTTGACTTTATGCAATTCTTTATACATACCTTTTACTGTTTTCCTTAACTCTGTTACTGAGGAGGACCATTGTTTCATGGTTTTCTTGTTATTTTAATTAACATAGGTTGCATATTTATGGATAAATATAATGTCTAGCGCAGTAGCGAGCAAATGCCGTGATCCTTGGTGGAAAAAATAGCTAACATTTCTTGAATGCTGTAGAACAGCATGATGACTGTAATGAAACACCATCATCCTAGGAAATTTTAATATTGATTGGAAGAGCTGTAGCAGTAGCCACCCTACCACCCATATTAACCTATTTGGTTTTATGCAAACCATTACCTCCCCCACCAGGATAAGCAAGCCTAATAAGAAGGAAAGTACCTTAGACTGGATACTCATCAATAACCATGCCCAAACGTATGAAGCTGGAATCCTCCCTGATGATGTAAGTCATCACTCACTTACCTATATCATCAGGCTTAAAACCAATCTACCCATTCCAACTATTTTTAGGACTATAAGAACCAAAAAAAACCTTTAACCCAGATCTCTTCCAAAGAGAACTTAGAACATGTAACTGGTCCCCCTTGAAAAACCTCCCACTGGAGGAAGCTGTTAATCACTTTAATTCTAAACTCCTAACCATACTAGACCACCATGCACCAACCTGCTCTATCAGAATGAGAACTAAATCTGCACCATGGCTCTCAAAAGAAACCAAGCAACAAATCCATCTCAGAAGCAAGTATTGGGCTAAATACCGTTTAACTAAAAACCCTGTAGACCAACAAAACTTCAGACAACTGGGAAATAACACTAAAAAGCTATACTGTCTGACAAAAGAAACTACTACCTACAATTCCAGCAGAATCACCATAATAAACCACAAAAGTTCTGGGCAAGTATTAACCAATTACTATGCCCAGGTCAATCCATCACACCAAACCCACAAAGCACAGACCAGCATAATCCCAAGCAGACTGCCAATGCCTTTAATACCTTTTTTACTGAGGCCATTCAAACTCTTGTTAGTCAGTTATCAACTCAGAACTTAACGTTATCCAAATCTAACACTATCCCACCCCCTCCATTTCTCTTCCAACCAGTCCCAACAACATATATTCTTACCCTTCTCCTAAAACTAAAACCATGTTCTCCTTCAGCAGACCAACTGCCCACTGAATATTTACAAATAGCAGCCAAATCCATTGCCTATACCATTTCCATTCTCATTAATAGAACTACCACTAAAAGACACATCCCTAAAATCTGGAAGGTCTCCCATATTATCCCCCTTCACAAGGGTGGAAATTGTATTGAATTCTCCAATTACCGTCCCATAGCCCTACTTTCTCCCTTTGCTAAGCTCATGGAAAAATGCATCCACAAGCAATTGCTAGACCATCTAATCCAAAATAATTTACTTTCCAGCTGCTGGCCTGGTTTCAGACCTTCCCACAGCACTAATACTGCCCTCCTTTCCTTTACTGACTGTATTAACAAAAAATGTAACCTCAATTTGCTTTCCTCTGTACTGTTTATAGATCTGTCTAAGGCTTTCGATATGGTAAACCACCAGATACTTATAAATATCCTCAAATCCCTGTCACTAGAGCCACTAGCTATAAAATGGCTCCAGTCCTATTTAGATAAAAGACAACAGGCTGTACTCTGGCACAACACTTTTATCTACCAACCTCCCCATTAACCTTGGTGTCCCTCAAGGGTCCTTACTAGGATCTCTCCTGTTTTCTATATTTATCAATGACCTACACCTAGAAATCCCCCAAGCAACATGTATACAATATGCAGATGATTCCACACTGATATGCTCAGCCACATCAATATCAGAACTTAACTGCCTTACCCAAAAGGTGTTTAACACAGTTGAACTATGGTTTACACAATACTGTATCCTTCTGAACCCCCGAAAAACTAAGCTCCTCCTTTTTACCCTTACTCACAAGTCACCCCCTATAGATTTCACAGTCACATCCAATAATGGTACTCTCATATCCCCAGATCCAACTACCAAACTACTAGGTATCACCATAGATAACAACCTTAACTTCGACACCCATATCAACAATACTATAAAAACTGTTAATAGAAAACTAGGCTCTCTCTACAGGATCAAATGCTTCCTCTCTCCTGCAGCTAGAATAACTACCCACCTAATCCCAACTCTCCTCTATGCCTCACCTATATATACTAATCTATCCAAAAACAACCTTAATAAAATGGAAACCTCCTACAATAACATAACCAGATTTGCTACAGGCAACCCATTCAGAACCTACCATTGTTACAATCTAAAACAGCTAGGATGGCCTGAATTACAAAATCAGCTTAAATTCCACCAACTGACCATTGTCCATAAAACCCTTTACCATCCAACAAATACCCCTATTCTATCTACCCTCATCACCCCCTACAACAGTCTGAAGACCTTACGTTCATCCCATAAACTTCTTGTCAATATTTGCAAATCAAACAACAGGGCTGGAGACTCTCTCTTCTCTAATACTGTTGGAAAATCCTGGAACCTTCTCCCCAGTGAACTTTCCTCACTTTCCTCTGTATCATTTTTCAAAACCAAACTGAAACTTTTCCTCAAAACACACTGGTTGTGCCCCTGTACTGAACCTGACTGATCAACTAGCTCTTCTTACTAGGTTCAGCCTACCCTCCTCTTCTCAGTAATCTAGCAACTTTCTTAAGAACAACTAACCTTCTACTTCTAGATACTATTACTTACATCTTCTTGAATTTTATTAATGTACATACTTTTGTACTAATAAAGTGTATATAATCAGCTGCCTTCTCCTCTATATGCTATGTACTAAAACTGCATTTGAATGATACTACTTATACCTGCTTATTTTGCTCTATGTTATGAACTTCTAAACTCTTTGATTAGTCTCACTAATGTAACTGCATTGTACCTTGTTTACATTAATTTTGTATATATGATTTTGTTATTGTTCTCATCGGAGCTTATCTCCCTGGGCCTCTACTGAAAATGGACATGTATCCAGTTAGACTAGCCCGGTCAACAAATGTAAAATAAATAAAAAATAAACACTTTTAACATGACATGTTCTGGTAGAAGGAAGTAATATTTTATGGTGCAGACAGTAATTGTTGGTAATACAGGTTAAACAAGTCATTTTCAAAGTGCGAGGGTGCAAATTGGCATGCTGTCAGCTTTTGTTAAGAAACAGCAAACGTGATAAACCTAACCTGACTCACTCAGTTAGGAATGGAACTTGCACACTAGAACCTATTCTGATTTATTTTACTACAACTGTACATGCAGTACATGTGCAGAGTTTAGACTGTAGAGCTTTTTTAGTTTTTGCAACACAAATGTGTGGAATTCGCTTTCCTTATACTTTCTAACTTTACTGGAGCATTAAAACGCGCCAATGCGATGCAGTCTGAGTGTGTTTTTGCAGATGTGATTATCTAGTAGTTCCAACAGTTACACAGATGGGTTCATTTTTTACTAAAGCAGGATTGAAAGGATAGTTATTCATGTTTGTGTGATCTTTTGTTTGAAGGTATTCTGTATTTCTTTGGCTTGTGTAAGTAGTTATGAGCTGGGGGAGGGGCCGTGATCCTGACCAGCAGGGCTCTATGACTGAATTTTAACAAGAAGCATGGCTAATCAGGTAACCAAAAATGTTGCTTGTATTTTCTGGCAGTAGTTCTGAGAATAATTTGTAAAGCTGAGACACATGACCCTAGCATTTTTTAACCTGAAAGGCAGACTTGAGTGACCCTTTATGAGCAGATATAGGAAACCAGTGGGAAAGTGTAAATACTTTGAACAAACTTACTGGAAAAGTTGTATTATGTTTGTGGTGCCTAGTGCTGTTACCTTAGTGAAGTGCAGCAAGCATGCAACTGCAAGTCAGTGATTTACATTTTTTTCCACTGTTGCTTTCGGGATCTAGCAGTCAGCAAAGCTGTGATTGAGAAGTAGCAGTGCTAACTGTTGTGAGCTGATACCTCTCAATCTCTCACAGCAAGAAATCTGGGCAAAGCCAAAACAATAATGGTGGGAAAAGGCTTAAAAATAGGGAAAAATTTTAAATATTGCTCCTCTAAACTCAGATAGTTGCTAGAATAGCAGGTTATGCATTATTATGTATTTTCTGAGGGATGGGAAGTCTGAAATTCAAATGTCTGCCATTATTTATTATTATTTAGTGACTTCAATATTCATGTTGGTATCCCACAAGTCCATCGGAGTGGGTGGGGTAGCATGATTATGTATGCAAATTATGTGTTAATCAGTGTCCCGATTTTTGGTCAGTTGTACCTACTTTTCATGGGCCTTTGGCCAGATTTTTGATGTTTCCGGAGAGGTATGCTCTATTCCCAACTTCTACACACAACAACTAATGTGCCATCCCTATCCCCCACCAGGGATTGACTCAGGACGTATGCACAGGTCTGCCCACCCCAGGATGGTAACGCAGATCCCTCCCTGCCACTTCATAATCTGCTAATGGAAGCTGGGTTTGCTGGGTCGTAGTCAGGGCTTTATCCCTCTATGCCACTGGAGCAGTTCATTTATTGGTAAAGTTATAAGGAGAGTAATATATGCACAACTGGTGGGGATATGGAGTTTATGACCCACTAAAATCTCTTTTTTGAACAAGACATAGTATTGTGATTGCCCAGCTAAGACCATAAATGGTCTTCTGCTGGTGAGAGATCAATGGCAGAATTCTGTGTTCCTCATCATTTGACATGGTTGAGTATGAAATTCTGTTGGAGCAAATTTGGACATATGGAATTTATCATGCTGTCCTTGATAGTTTCACCTCCTTCCTCTCACAGCAAATGCCCAGGGTTGTGTTTGTAGTTAATACTGCCTGTCACTTCCCTCTGACTTCCAGAATTCTGGGACTGTTGTTTTTTACATATGTGCTAACACTTGAAGAGCTTATTTTAAGGAAGGGTTTGCTGTAGCCCTGCTTTGCCTGTGATACACTGTTATACTTTTCCTTGGCAGTTGATTTAGAGACCCTACGGATCTGGATGGAGTTAATTGGCTGAAGCATAACACATGTAAAATTATGATCATAACTGTTCATGCCACCATGAGAAACTCATTTTGTTTGGCCTTGAACTTGTTTAGTTGTGGTGGTGACTGGTCTGAGTTTATAACTAAGGTGTATGATTTTGGGGTTATCTCCAGACTCTCACCTTAACTACTAGATGCCAGATGCAGTCAGAAATTCCTGTTAATATCTGAGGAATATAACCCAAATCAAATTCTTCCTTCCACTTGAGGAACTCTGTGTGGTAATGCATGCCTTGGACTCTTCGTGGCTAGATTGCTGATCCTTCCTAATGTAGAACTCAGCTGTGTGCAGTTTCACTACTTATTGGTGTCTCTTGTTACTGGCATATTGTGCAGGTTCAGGAGGATTTGTACTGGTTGCCAATTCATTACCATTTATCTCTAAAGTTCTGTTCTTAGTGTAGCTAGCTCTGCATGATATGGGTCTCTTTAACTGAATGAATTCCCCTTACAGACATTTCAGAACTCTGTGTTCTGCCATTCAGGGGCTGATGAAGGTTCCATGGATGTACCTGGAGTCATTAGGTTTTCATTCTGTGAATTTCCATGGGCCACACCTTCGGAATCTCCTGACCCACTAGTTATAGAGATGGTCTCTTGGACTGGTCGTATTTAAAAAGTCCCTAACTGCATATAACTTCTTGAAAACATATTTTTTATGATTTATAATTACAGATCAGCTACAGCAGAGTCAGTTTAATTTGAGAATGTCATTTGTGTCTATACTTTATTAATTTCATCGTATTGTGCTTAGGTTTAAATGCATTAATATTTTTTATGTTGAATTTGAAGTTCTTTAAGACTAAATCTAGATACCTGGATCTAGTAACACTTTTTGTTTGAAGAGGACTTGCTTTCTTGGCAGCTCTAACAGTAATCAGACTTATAATTATACTTTGATTAAAACTCAGTACAAAAATATGCATCATCACCCCTTCAGCAAGGGGGATACCCCTGCAGATTATCACATTAATAATAACACCCTAAGCATGCAATCAGTAGTGATAGATTTTGACACACAGGTTGACAGCAACCTTTCCTTTGACCACCACATCTCCACAGTGATAAGAAAGGCTTTCTACATCTCCCACCTCATAAGTAAAGGCATTGCATCCAGAGCAAAACAGGTTATAACCCCCCCCCCGTACTCCTTACTTATCAGGCCAAAAATAGAGTACAATGCTATCTTTGGTATGTACCTTACCAGGCACCTGCAGCAACTGGAAAGACCTCAAAGGTTTTTACATAGAAAATTTAGGGTCTTCAGCATATGTCATATATTGATTGACTGAAATTTCTGTCACTATACTCTGTGTCTTATAGACTGCTCAGAGGTGACCTCTGCCTTGCATATAAAGCAATCTCACATCCTGCTGTAATGGTAATGCTGCACACTCATATATCAAATGGTATAAGATGCACTCACTCTAGGGAACTCAACCTAGTATATGACATCAACAGGACTTGCTGGACAGACAGATATGTCTCACAGAGGTTACCTCTCCTCTGGAACAAACTTTCAATTCATATGAAGTAGAGCCCCTCAGTGACCCTATTTAACAGCAATTTGGATGACTGGATGGGATACTGGAAATTCATCTTGGGAGTTTCATCTGTGTTCCTCTTGGACAGGGCAGTAGTTGTTGACTTAGTTCTGTTTAATAGCTTGATATTTTTGGGAACAGGGGTTTTACTTAGCTAGGCTTGTAAGTAGCCTCCTGTGATCCTATGATTATGATATATGCCTCATGGATGACTTGGTAAAGAAGATCCCATTCAGTTACTGGAACCCACAACAGTGCAAGCTGCTAGTGGGAGTAGCATTATTTAGTACTATATTGTAATGCATCTGAATCATATAAAAAGTACACATTCTTCTTATGGCATGAGCTTAAAAAAATGCAACTTTCTGACTGGCCATGTGTTTGCTTATGTTTACTGAGCATGACAACTGTACTGCCTTGGATTACAGCTTTGAAAATACAAGAACATTTATGATTTTACATTTAGAGGTATTACAGCATAGATGGACAGACAGCAAGTAATAACCTAAACTAACAGGTTTGTTCCTTCCTTTGCTAACTTCATATTTAATCTGGGGTGTTAGTTTACATGGTTAGAGGTTTACTACTAAAAACAGTAACAGATTTACAAGTGGTATGTATATTGCGGTAGCGTTGTCGCCTCACAGTAAGACGCTGTCCGGTTAGATTCTCAGCTAGAGCGTCTTCTGTGTGGAGACATGCGTGAATGGGCGTACCTTTGTTGAAGGTTGTGCATCAGGCCTGGCAAGCCGGTACGTAAAAATCAACTGCCAATCATTAGCGGACCGGAATTCCACTGTGGCCCCTTTTACTATTTAATTGTGATTCTCAGGGGGTGGTATACGTAGCAATTTGTGATCACCGTGAGGCTTTCTATATAGGGAAAACCAAAAGAAAAATTAAACAAAGAATTTATGAGCACACATATAGTATCAGCAATTCAGTCATCACTAATGCATTAGCAAAACACATTTTAGAATGCCCCACACATAGGTTTTCCTTTGTAGTCTTAGAAAAAATAGAGAGAATTTAAGAGGGGGTCCCTGGGAGCTGGCATTGGAGGAAGCTGAATTAGCCTGGCAAATTCGGACAGGAGCTCACACTTTGCCAGGGCTAAATGAAGCATTGTCTATAAAATGCTTATTAAAAAAGAAAGCTTTAGCTAGGTGAAGGTGGGTTATATGCTGTATTAGGTGAGCTCTAATGTGTGCATTGCCTGTCACTGTACCGATAAAATTTCACATTTGTTAATTGTATCTTGTTATTTATAAGGTATAGCATAGGCTAGTCTGTATAATTTATTCTACACACATGTATGTTCAAATGGCCTTTATTTATTTATTTATTATTTATTTTATTTTTTATTTTGGGCATACATATGTAAGTTCCAAATTGTATTTTCCATTTTAGTTTTATTTTTGTTGGCTAGGATGTCACATCTTCCAAATTATGAATATCCAGTTCAGCATTGGTTCCATCATGGTTTTCAATAACAATTGCATTGACAGTAAGAATTTGTGGGTGCTTGATGGTTGTATATGGTGCTTGTATATATATTTTTTTCATGTATTTTTTAATTAAGCATAATTTGCACATCTTTATTTAGAAGTACATAATAGTACTAGCAACTTTGAATGCTTTTAAATTGTAGTCAGTATGTTGTTGGGCTAGAATTTTGACTACCATGGTTACTGTGATGGTTTAATGCTGTGTAGCTTTAATGTTTAATGTGCTTGCGTGACATCAGGAGGCTCAATGAATTTCATTGGTAGCCTGGTTTTCAAATGAACTTTTAAAAGTGTGTTTAATGGTAAAAGTGTGTTTTTGTCTGAGGAAGCTGGAGAATTTCTACCAGCGAAAGCGCTTACAATAAATTAATTTATAACCATTTGCGGTTGTTTGTTGGAGTGGACTGAGAGCCTTTTGCCTGGGGTTTCCTGAGAATATATTCACTTACCTTTCAGTACTTATCCTATCCTTCCTGATCACTTTCTAGGTCTTCTAACTTTTCTGTACTTACCTGCTCTCTAATTCTCCATTTGTTGCTCTTTTTTAATTCTACTCTCCTACCATCTAATATTCAGTTTCATCTTATAATCACTCAATACATTTATGTGCAAAATATTAAACCCTATCCTTTTTACAATTTGTAGTTGGACAAATGCATCTTATTTCTGCAATTTTTGTAACTGCATGAACATGGATTCATTTTGTTATGGATCAATCAACTTTCAGTCTTCATTTTTCACTCACCTAAATCTTTAAATTGTTGTACTGATTTCTTATCTCATGTATTTGTGTTTAAGTACTTCTGGCATTTGTGCTTAAAGTTTTTTTTTCTTTTTTTATGTATTTTTAAGTGTTACTATTATCATTGTAACAGAACTTTTCTCTCCAGGCCTCTGGTGGAAAGGGGCGACTTTCTGCTCAGTTAGACTTTACCTGTAAACAAAATGGAAACTAAATAAATAAAACCAGTAAGACTTATTTGTATATAATTTGTTATATTATTTATTTCTTCTTTTCCTTTGTATAACAGAATGATGATTACACGTTTGATTTAGGAAGGAAGAAGAAATAAAGACAGAATCTTATTAAAAACTGATAGCATATGCTTCCCACATAACTTTACTAATTTTATGATATTGCTGTTCCTGATTGTATCAGTCCCTAAGGATACTCTGTAATTGAATCTGTTTATATTTTCTATCAGGGATTCCATTGTGATACTTAGAGTGCTGTGCTGCGTGTGATATTTTTAGAGGTTTCCATACTGACTTCCTGCTGACCAAATATTTTATGTTGGCAAATAAATTTTCAAATGCCAGATGTATACTTATCTGCCTTGCTTAGTTTGCAATTTATCACTAAAGTTCTAATATATTTTATGTCAGTATTTATGCCTATTTTGAAATATGAGTTTCTTGCTCTACAACCATTGATTTTAATTTAGTCTTTGCAAATGTAAAGATGGATACTGAGATAATCTATTAAAGGATGCATTATTATCTAACCTTTTATAAAGCTTATTTTATGTATTAATGTTTTATGTATTTTCATAAAAAAAATAAATTTTCTGCCAGTTTTGTTAACTTTATAAATGGTTGTGTTTAACTGAATGAAGTGGGAATAGATTATCCCAGCCCTCAGGAACATGATCTACTTTGGCTTTAATTTACAATCTAGTGCACATATTTCATCTAACACTATTGATCCTAAAATGTTGAATGTTCAAGTCCATCTACATGATCTAGATTGTATACTCCTAATGTCACTGAAATATAAAACTAAGAATTATTACTGTCTGATAAGGGGACATAGCATTCATTTTTATATTTTACCTCGTATTTGAAATAACAATGTTCAGGATGTCTGACCTTCTGATAGAGAACATGATTTTTTTCAGTGGCACATGTCACTTCAGCTTTTACAGTGAATGTAGATGCCATTTCAAGGCAGTGTTTATCATTCCTCACTTAACCTTTAACAAGTTAAAATCATCCAATATAAGCGATTTGCCTGCATGACATCCACTATGTATGAATTCATCCACAGTTTCTAGGTCCGTGAATGGTGGGCTTGGTGATAAAAAAATGAAAGGCGTGTTACTTACCATACCAGTATTGTTGCGAAATAAGAAATGCAGTTCTGAACTTTGTTATAAACAAGATACAGGCTATGTGTCATTGATAAAAATCAGACCACCACATCCTACAATCTGTTAGAGACAGTATTCATAAACATTCACTGTGCACCTGTACTACACAACCACAGAAAGGCCCAAACACATACTTCTCAACTTCTTTAATCATGCATTCTGGATGAAGCCCAAAAAAATGGGATGGGGGGACCAAGACCTAAAATCAGGGACATTTTTTAAATATTACTGGCTTTTTTGGGGCTGGTGAATATAGCCTTTAGCCAGGGCTCCAAGGGATATATGACATCATCTGTATCATACGCTAAAAAATTATGGGGTATTGGTAGATACACAGTTTATCAGTAGACCTTTGTTTTGCTCTTGAGCCTGTACGTACCAGCCAGATGTCCCTGAATGAAGTATTTTTACTGGAAGCAGCAATACAAGTCAGACATATGTCAAATATAAGATTTTATATAATATAAAATATAGGAATTTATATGCTATCCAGGTGACACACACACACACACACACACACACACACACACACACACACACACACACACACACACACACACCAAGCATTAATGGAAGGATTTCCTGTTGACAAAACTATCTGAGTGAGGTTCAGGTTAGGCCTTTATTTTGACATGGGTGCAGTCTGTGTCACCTAGAACCTCACAAAGACATGTGATGTCACAGAAGCCATGCAGGGTGATGATTTTCTCCTCTGCAGTCCTGGGGTACCATATGTGGCATTTCATGTGCAGAAGAATTATGCTGTGGAACTTATGAATTATTTGGGAGAAAGATGTCAGTTATATACCTAATATTCTCCTGTTTGTCTCTGTAGCTGTAATAGTCAATGCTACATGTACCCTTTTCTCCACATGGAAGGACATACCACACATTTCCCTAGATTCAAAATGTGGGTGCTACATATCTATCAGACTCATTATAATATCTTGTTTTGCCTAATATTGATTAACAATCTATTGATCAATGAAATTATAAAAAGTCAGCCTTTGTCTGACCCACCATCATTGCTGGAGGCCATCATGATGCACAATCTCACCAGAACTAGCCACTGAAATCCTAATTAAGTGCTGATGGATGTATATAGCTGCTAATTCTAACATCTTAAATCCTACTTTCTGAGAGGCAATGTAATATCAGCTGTCTGCTATGCTTGCCTGAACAGATGTCACTGTAACTGCATATGTTAGCTCACATGTGACTGAATTATGATTCTAGTTTGAATTTGTCCATTTGGATACTCATTTGCTTACATAGCATTATTTCCATTTCTTTAAGAAATCATTTGCATACACAGTATACAGTGCATCACAGGTTATTATGCTTCTCTGTAGCTTGGTTCTTTGAATCTTCCCCACATCGCAAGATTCTGTGGACTGTGCTAAGTGCCACTGCACATTATCCATCTTGTTAATGAATACCACCTAAATAACAAAGATTTGTAGCTGCACATTTAATCCACCAGTGAATACTTCTTTTTAAATTCTGTTAATTCCTCACATTTTTATTTTAACATAAACTCTTTTAGGGTAGTATACCCTTCTTTTTCAACACAGTTTCCAAATCAGTCATTCCAGTGTCTTATACATTTATTCATGTGGTATGTTTTTATTGTTTACAAATATACAATTTCATGATGAGTTAAATCTCATCTACAGAAAACAAGGACTTGAAGAAGATAAAATGAAAAAAAAAGCTTTGGTTAGCTTTCCACAGAAAGAATTGAAATGTGGCACCGCCTAGCTGTATTATTTATTTGTCTGTATATTACAGTCCCTGCTACACTTGCAGCTGTGGAACAGATTGTCACGTCTGAAACAGATAAAGCTCTATCCAAACAAATATGATCAACAAGGGTCTTAGTAACCTTGACATACTTTCAACTGAACACTCCTTTGTTAAAAACAGTGTGGGAACATCCAAAATAATTTGAACAGACAGCTGTCCATAATACTCAGCAGAAAAATATATGGCTGGATGCTGTCTGTAAGTAAATACTCTCAGAGTGGTACACCATGGAAGGAGTTCTGAACAGAAAGCCATGTTCAGAAAACAGCGTACTATCCTTACATTGTGATGTCTCTCTCTCTCCCCCACCCACCTGTGTCACAGATTCTCATAGTCATTGCCAGCTCCAGCTAGAATGCTTGTTTCTCCAAATTATTTTTTATACAGTCATGTGATAGATAGTGGGTGAAATGTGGCTATAAAATGCATAAGTGCAATGTATTTTAAATAAATAAGCCAAAAACAGCAGAATTCTGGGTGAGGAATGCTAGTACAAGGTAACTACACAGACTATTATGACCCTTGGATGACTGTACTAGTCTTCATACAGCCCTTGTGGTCATTTGAGTTTGAGACACCATAGGTTAAATAGATCACTTGTTTTCTAGAGAGGTGTCAGCCGTGTGAAAACAAACTCATCAAATACAGTTTCAGCTAAAAACCATTTAACTGAAACTTCATTCACTGAATTTATTTTCTGTGGGGTAAAGATGCCATACCTTCAGTGTAAGAGGCTATGATATTTGCAATTTTTAAATAATTTTCCAATTTTTTTTGACTGTCATGTGATTAATGGTGAATAAAAAGATGGTTAATATGCAAATCTGATACAAAACATAAACCACAGAATGCACTATAAAACAAGACCACAGAAAACCCTTATCTGACAACACTCAGAACACCTTAAATGCTGAAAAAGACTGACCAAGCACAAACAATCCCCATTTGAACAGTTGGCCTCACCCAACTGGGGGTCCAAAAGCACCAGTGCTTATACAGTCTTCAATTTAAATAGTTTTATTTGAAATTATGTAACATAGCTCTTTCTTCCGATCACTTCATGATCATGAAAGCTGACATTTTTTTTCAGATCCAAGTCAAAACACGTTTTATGTTTCTAGAGCAAAATGACTTTTCAAACAAGATGTAATTATTTTGATCACTTCCTTCCATGATGTAAGCTTTGTAGTTTTTTTTCTGCAGATAGATTTTGATCAAATGGAGCCTCTAGATAAAATCAATTGTTTTAAACCCGAATTTGACTAATGGAAAAAGCAAGTGTTTTATCGTGGATACAAAGCACCCTATTCCCCATCCATAAGGCTGTACCCTCATAAATATAATGATTGGTTTTGAGGTTATTGCATTTTGGGGTAAAGATGATCTACTCCCTTTTTTGATTTCTCCAAGTCTTTGGGTTTCTAATACCATGATGGGAATGGACCCCATTCCTAAGTTAGAGTATGATTAAAGTTCATGAAATTAGTATTATTTCACACTTTGATGTTAGCCAAATGTGCTCTTCGCAGTACCTGCAATGTGCCCAGCAATGACGACTCCTGCAATTCATATGGTGTTACATGGATTGGTAACATATCTAAATATGATTGTAAATTATTTTTTATAAGACCAGTTGCTCCTACTACTATTGGAACTGTCTGGGTATCTTCTTCCACATGGCTCTCGTTTCTGCCTGCAGATCAAGGTATTTTATGACTTTGTCTCTCTCTGTACGCAAGACACTACAGTCACTAGGTGTGGCAATTTCAATGATCAGTGCTACTTTTGTCTTCTTTTCTTGGATCACTATGTCCAGTTTTCTAGCTTCTATCTTTTGGACTGTTGGTATTGGGTGATCCCATGTGATGTAAACTTCATCATTTTCTATGATTCTCTGTGGCTCATGTTTCCAATGTTTTTCAGCCACTTCGATACCATAATGTTTGCACAATCTCCAGTGTAACAATCTCGCCACATTATTATGCCTTTCAGTATACAGTCCCTCTGCCATTAGAGCATCGCAACCAGCAATAAGGTGTGTAAATGTTTCCAACTCGGTTCCACAAAACCTACATATGTCCGTTTCTCCCACATGTTCAACGGATTTAGTAAACCAGCGTGTATGCAGCCCACTATCTTGGGCTGCCAATATTAACCTTTCATTTCTTGATGTAAATTCACCTCTCCTTAACCATTCCTGCATTCGTTCTTGATCAACTTGAGGCTCTTCCAGAAGTTTTTTATACTTACAACTATATTTATGTTTTTTCCACATTTCTTGCCTTCTCATCCGATCGTTCATCTTATATTCTTTCTTTTCTTTTTTAGCACATTCAGTTGCTGCCTGGTTTTTATCCACTTCTGATTTGATTTCCATTCCTGCTTGACGTCGATATGCTTCTGCTAAATTAAGCAGAGATGTCATCTTAGATTTATTCTCCTCTTGTTTCAAAATTCCCAAGTGTAGGCACCCAGATTGTCATATAAAAGTTCTGTGAATTGCAACAATTAGCAATTTTCTAACTGATGACGTGATTGACTTCTGATTAAAGGTCAGCAAGCATGATAAAAATCCAAAGTAAATTAAGGACTTGAGATTGTGTTTATTCTTATCAAATGTAGTCTCAGAATGTTTTCATGTTTCAGTTTATACATTCCTTCAGAGAAAATTACACTTTCTGTTGTTTTTAATAATTATTGCCATCCTCCCGCACAACTATATTGTCTCACCCCAATGAACAGCTGCCCCTGTTCTATATCGGGCTTTCCTACCCCCTCCTAATCTCCCCTAGATTTACTCTGCCTGAATTTGGAGTGATGAGGATCCTTAGAGTATATCAGGATCATATGTCATCTTAGCACCAAGAGAAGTTATAATGACCTACCCTTCCTGCATTAGTCCATTATGTCTAAGGGATACTCTCCTTCATAAACCATGCTTCTCCACATGGAACACCTGGATGAAGACCCTCCCTCCCTGGGGTAGGCATGCCCATTTCTCTCTTCTTCCCCATGCCTCAGATACCCGAACTGCCAATGGAACAAGGTTACCTGAGCTTAGTTATGACTTTATCCATCTATGCCATGGTGCTGGCAGTTGTTTTGAAGATTTAATCATTTTTTTTGTATTCTGACAAAATATTTCATCATTGTTAAGTGATAATACAGGAAACAAAGAACAACACTGACAAAATATGATTGCTTTTTACTAGTGCTGTGACAGTGGTGAGAGAGGGCTCATCTTTAAAACTGATTCTATTAGTGCTTAAAATCACCTTGTTGGTGACAGAGCTGAAGTAACCTTTTACTAGACATTTATCAGAAATGTGTGGAAAGCAAACAAAAGATATGACTATGTTTCAACTGGAATAATAGCCTCACAGTGCTGACATTTGTCACTCCTTGGATACCAAATGTTTACTGGATAATTTTTAAGTGCCTCATAGGTATATGCTAACTTAACAGCAAAGACCGATAGCTCCCACCTCCAATATCTGACACTGGCTCATTTAACAGTTTGGATGTACCCAGGAGTGTATTCTGAAAATGTAATTTAGGATTCACAATCTCATATTGCTGTACCTCCTCAAGCGGCTTTGTATTTAAAATGTAGACATTTCTCTAGATGTTGCCCCTCTGTGCTTAATAAATGTATGCATACTTTTCAGCTTTTGTGTCTGACAGCTATTACAAAGGCTGTTTTCAGATGAGTAATCATAGTAATCATATCTCTAAACAAGTTATGTATTGATCCATGTGACACACATTAGATTTCAACAGTTACAGAATTATTCTGGTCTCAATAAACAAGACAGAGAGATACTCAAAAAAAAGTTTTCAGTTGAGAATAAAAAGTATGCCTGGCTACACCCTTGGATGATGAAATGGGAAGCATTACTGAGCAGAACATGACCAGCTCTCTTCTTTTGCAGGATAGTTCTGGAGTTTTACACTACATGAAAGCCTGTCCTCTCAAAGAGGTCACAGTATCTGGAAAACGCACTTTGCACCAGAAGACGCAAAGAGAAACATGTACAGTGATATATGTAAGCTTTCTGTGTTGATAATAATGGATGGCAGGCTGTGTGTAGATGGGGGAGGAGTAGGACTTGTGACATAAAACAAAAAAAAACAAAAAAACAAAATCAGTGTGTTGGCATCAGGGCATTCAAACAGTGATCTCAGATGAAATGTATAAGATAGTGGGCCATGGACTGGCCACCAGGGTTTTTTTTTTCAAAACAGGTTTATTGTTTTAACATATAAGAGAAATATCATAACAATTTTATACAAGTAATTAAAAATAGGTATTATTATAATATTCAACAAAATAACTAAAGTATTTACAAAGACATCCACTACAATCAGATCAATTAATTAAACTAAAATACCATGCTATTGAAATTAGAATTTTTTTAACAAATTTTGTAAATTATCCCATACAATATAATAAGATGTTTTTCTATTTGTTCTTGTCCTAATTGTGTTTATTTCCATATGGCACACTATATTCATAACATTTTTAAATTCATTGAATGAAGGAGGTGTATCTGAAATCCACTTTCTAGTTATTATTTTCCTAGCCACTGCTAGAATAGACCATAACAAGGGAAGCTTAACCTTTTTAACACTTTGAGGTACAGGTGTGTTGAATAATATAAGAGATTTAGAAATAATGAAATTATCTGTAAAAAGAGCCTGCAAAAATTCATTAATTGACTTCCAGTATTCTTTCAATTTTATACAGTCATAAAACATATGAGCCCAGTCAGCATGAATTTCTACATTACATCTCTTACATAAATTATCTTTATTATTTATTTTATTCATCATCAAAGGTGTATAAAAAGATCTATGTAAAAATTTCCATGTATAAAGTCTCCAGACAATGGAAGACGTAGTTCTATAAGCAGATTCCAATATATATTGTTTATCTTGCTGATTTGGTGGGTCCCCATTAATAGAAGTGAAATAATTCCAGTATGAATCTACACTGTAAAAAGTTTCTTGTCTGATAATTTTATGTATGTATGAAAGTTTACCTTTATCAGAAACTTTATGTTGTAAATTTAATATCAAGTAATCAATCAGTGTTGGAATAGATTCTTTAACTGTTATAGACATTAGATCTATTTTATTAATGAGATGTTGTCTAAAGGTCTGAACCTCTAACCAGCAAGTTTCTCTTAGATCAAATTCTTGTTTTAAGAAATCTAGATTTTTAACTTTATTATCAGATATCAACTGATACCAGTACTTTAGATCATTATCTATAGCTAAATGAGTTCCTTCAGAAGTAGATGACAAAAGCATACCCTGAGTATACATTATAGGAATACAATAAAATTCCATTCCCTATACTTAGGGTGCATGAATATAAAGTTACGATAGCTAATAATAATATTTAATGGGTAACAAACCATATGTTTAGGTGTAATAGGTGAAGTACAAAATTCCTTTAGTAACCATAACATGGAGTTATTTACAATCATATTTTTATGTGTTAAGGAGATTTTCATGAAGTGCATACTAATTAGCTCCCAATAATCTTTCCATTTTGCGACATATGACTGATCTATTAATAAAGTAATAACTTTTACAATAGAAGAGATAGTATATAAATTAAAGTCTGGAAAAGAAATACCCCCTTGAGACCAGCTATTAGTATGTTTCTTTAATGCAATCCTAGGTCTATTAGGTGCCCATAGGAAATTTAACATTAGGTATTCAGTTTCTTGATAATTATTTTTGTAGGTGGAAGTATTATTGATTGTATTAAGTATAAAATCTTGGGGAATATTATCATTTTAATAATTGTAAGTCTCTCCTCCATAGTAAAAACATATTATTCCAGGTATTAAAAAGATTTTGTATATTAAGAAAACAGGTATTATAATTATTATATATAATAGATTTAATATCTTTAGATAGTATTATACCTAAATAAGTTATCTGACCTGAATTGGGTACATATTTAGTAAAATCACTAATGAGAATATTTTTCGTGTATATATAGGTAGTATTTTAGTTTTTCTTCATTGAATATTAAACCAGAAATACTTTTAAAATTTATCATTTTATCAAATAGAGACTGCATAGAAGAATTAGATCCTGCTGATGTAATTAGAACATCATCTGCAAAAGTTGAATTTTGGATGTTGTATTTTCATCTATTTCAAAACCCTCTATGTCAGTACTGTTTCTGATCAAATTAGCCCAAGGCTCCATTACTAAAGTGAATAATAGTGGAGAAAGTGGACATCCTTGTTTTGTACCTTTAAGAATGGGTATTTTTTGTGAAACATATGTTCCAACCTTAATATAAGCCAACGTTCCTTTGTATAAATGCTCAATTAGATTTACAAATGCATCTGAGAAGTTTGTGCACTTCATTAAGGTAAACAGATAGTCCCAACTTACTGAATCAAATGCTGAACTTATATCAAGACTAATAAGTGTTAAATCTTTCTTTTTCCTATTTGCAAAATCTATTAATGTTAAAGTTCTTCTTATATTAGCAAAAGTATTTCTATTTACAATTAAGCCTGTCTGATCTATATCTATAATGCCGGGAATGATTGTCTTCAATCTATCAGCAAAAATACTCATAAACATTTTATAATCAACATTAAGTAATGAGATGGGCCGATATGAAGAACATCTAGTTGGATCTTTATTAGGTTTTAAAATTGTGAAATAAATGTATATTGCCAAGATGGGGGTTATTAACTCAGTTTGGGCCAAAATAAAACCTTATGTTTTAATGAATATGTACTTTTAGAAAGGATTTTATATATCTCTGGTATAATACCATCATTACCCGGTGCTTTGTTTGATTTAAGCTTATTTATTTGTGTAATAACTTCTGTATATGAAATACTCTTGTCCAATAGTTTAATCTGTTGTTTATTAAGCTTTTATTCATGTTTGTGGTTATAAACTCCTTTATTTTATCTTTAGGTTCCATGTTAATGTTATTATGGTTAATTTTGTGAAAGTGATTTCTAAATTCATCTAGTATTTCTGGTATACTAGAAACATTCTTCTTTTCCTTAGAGAAAAGATTTCTTTGATATGGTTTTGTTTATTCAACCTTTTGTTTTATTTTTAAGTCTATGTAAGTATTTGGGGCTTATTGAATAAGACAAAACTTGTATTCTCTAAAGTTATTTTAACTTTATGAGTTAAAATTTCTTTGTATTTCTCATTTAGTTTGTTTATTTCTTCAATAACTTTCTTGTCCATAATATTTTCTTTATTATTATGTTTATAAGAGTCTAATTTACTTTGAATATCTAACAATTCCTTATCCCAAGATTTCCTTTTATTATTATACCATCTGATACTTTGTCCATATAGATATGATTTTAAGGCATCCCAAACATAAACAATGGAGACTTCAGGAGTATTATTTATGTCTAAAAATGTTTTACTTCTGAAAGTATATATTCTTTATAGTCTTTTAGTTGAGTTAAGTATGCTGGTATCCTTTTGATCTGAACATTATGAGTATTTTTTATCATGAATTCAAAAACAATTGAATTATGATCAGATATAGGACATGAAATGATTTTGGAATTAATTAAATCTGTTACCATCTGGTTAGAAATAAAGACCCTATCTATTTTTGAATAAGTTTTGTATCTGTTAGAAAAAAGGTGTATGGTAATGATTTTGAATCTATCTGATTATTAATATCATTCAAATTATAAGAATTAGCAAAATCATTTAAATGTTTTGCATTAGATGTAATTCTTCTTTTCCTATAGTGGTAGTATCACTTTCATGTAGTATACAATTAAAGTCACCAGCTAAAATAATATCTCCTATAGAGAATGATATGATCTTATCAAGATGATGTTTCACTGTATTAATACCAATTCCAGGTATCCAATATACATTAATTAAAGTGTAAGTCTTCCCATTAATTTGTATTGTAACCATACAAAACATTCCTTTGTCATCCTGATAAGACTTAATGGTTTTAGGAATGGGCATACTTTTATTCCATAAAATAGCCACTCCTCTTTTTTCTGAGTGTGCTCTGAACTAACCAATACTGTATATTTGTTTGTGGCTAGTTTATCAATATCTTTTTTCAAGAGATGGGTTTCTTGCAGGAAGACTAAGTTGGCCTTATGTAAATTAATGTATCTTATTAGGCTTGCCCTTTTACATGGATTATTCAATCCATTAATGTTTAAAGAAATTCCTTTTAAATATGTCATTTGGCATTTTTAAAACTTAAGAATCTTATGATCAAAATAACAAATAACAAGATAAGTAATGTTACATCTCCTCCTTTAGGTGTACCTTTAAATATAGCTGTATTTATTGAATCTCTTATGGGATTTTGTATAGGATTCAATTTTGTTTGTAGTGTCAATGAATGTACAAAATATATTGTGGATGTCAAAACTATATACAAATAACAATGAACAAGTGAAAATAATGTAAGGATTAAACCTTGCATCCAGCCTGGAGTTATAAACTCCAACTTAGAGTAGTATTTACCACTCAAGTTAACCCCCTACCCTAAGCAGCAGTACCTCAGCTACCACCTTATCAATTTAATACTAGTTATATTTAACTGAGGTTAACAGTTTTCAATTCAATTATCTAGCAAGACAAGACTACACATTTGGTAAAACAGCATCATATAAACTAAAATAAACCTTTTTTTTAAAAAAAAACTGTTCATACTACTATATACATCCATGTAATATAAAACACTTGTATTCAAATAGCATTCAAATAATCTTGATGTTAGAAATCAAGAGGAGAGAAAAATAAGTTCTAACATTCATTTAAATCAAAAACTTTGGCTAATATGATTCGGACATTACATATATTAAGATGCATCTATTTTCTGTCATGTAAATGCAATTAACAGCTTCCAAAAAACCTTGAATTGCTTGTATATGAGCATTTACTCAAACTCATTATTGTCAATAGAATAACATATTGTATTCATAGAAATTGTTATAAATCATACTGCATAGTTATGCAGATTCTCAGAAACACTTATATACATATATACATAGACACACACACACACACACACACACACAATATATATATATATATATATATATATATATATATATATATATCTACACGCACACATACACACACATATATATATATATATATATATATATATATATATATACACATGCATACACATACACACACACACACACACATACACATTCACACACACATACAGAAACACACACACACACACACACACACACACACACATATATATATATATATATATATATATATATATATATATATATCTGATCTCACTGAGTTGTGTCCTTGCTGAGCACTATCCTACTTGCTGTCCCTACAATAAATCTGTCTGCTTTATACAAAATAATGCACAGCAAACACATTTTAGTAACCAGATTTTACAACCATGCTATACTACTGCTTTAAAATATATCACATGACAATTTCTTCCAGAATAGAGTTATAAAATTATTTATGCTTGTCAATCAGATGAATTAAATGAGTTATAGTAATGTATATGTTTGGAACATAAGTTTTTAACACAGATTATTAAGCTGCTGTTAAGTAGATTTTCAAAAACACTTGAATAAATGTTTCATTTTCTATGCCTTCTAAAATAAGACATTTACTTACTACAAGAAACTGTATCATTTAAACTCAATATAGCTGACATATTTTATGAATTATAACATAGATATTTAAGTAATTATATAAAATAACTCACATTTAGATGTTAAAGAGTTCATTTTCCTTCACATAGTCGCATTTGCATCATTTCTATTTCCTGGTAGAGTGTTATTCCTGAATCTGTGATGTGTCAGTGTGATATGTAGGTCAAAGGTTAGACTAACTGCTTTCAGCTTCTCTGTGAGAATTCTGAGAGTTGAAGCTTTTGAAGTAGCTCATGGACACTGTGCATGAGACAGCCCACATCCCAGATTGTCTCTCTTAACATTTTGGCGGAAACTTATTAAAACTAGTGACAAACATTCATTTAGCAGTGTAAATGCATCTAAACATGACAAAACCTTCACAATGTATTTTACAGGTTATTACAGCCTCTATGTAAGTGAAATTAAGCCCAAAATTATTAATAAGTAATAAAACTCAATATTTTTGTCCCAACTCAATTTTTATGCAAATCTTATTATCTACTGTGTCTATATGATCAAAAGCATTTCTATATATTAATAAAGAAAAGAAAAAGAGTAGAAAATAAAAGGGTGTAAGGCAGAAATAAAAAAATGTAAGAGAAAGCTATAAGAAGTATATACAATGGAATATTACTTACTGTTTATATTAATAGAGTTAAAAATAAAACATATTATTTACTATTATTTAGTTCTAATTATTATTAGTTAAAGCATGACAGATTATTTACAAACAAGCATAAGCAGTATAATCAAGAAAGTATAATTAGGAATAGCATTTGAAGAACATATAAACTTTTTTACAAGGAATAAATATGTTATTATTCTATTAATCATATTTTCATTACTCTTCTCTCCCTGCCCTCCCCCACCCTTTACCCACTACATAATCTAAATAGAATGTCATTGTTTAAACAAAGAAAAGAAGAAAAGGAGAAGAAAAAAAAAAAGATAAAGAAAAAAATGTATCAAATTACTGACCTTACTTCTCCTTTTCAGAAAGAGAAACAAGTTGAATCATAGCTTGCCATTAAATCTCCAGATATTTTGACTGGTTATGAAACAAAACATTTCTTTGCACACAGAGAATAACTTTGATTAAATCTTTTCAAAATATTTGTGGCTTCTTGGAAATGCAGGAACTATATTTAAAAGATTAATAATGAAATAAAATGATGAGAGAAAAAAACATAGAACAAATCATTTGTTTTTAGTCTCTTCTTCTTCTCTGAAGTCTTCCACGAAGTTTCAGTTGCCAGTCTCTTTAATGAAGGACTAGCCCATTCCATTTCCTCTATTTTATCCAAAATCTTATTTTTTGATAAACAGTAAAGCAGAGTCTAAGTCATCGAAAATTTTAGGACCATCAGGAAGGAAGATTTTAAGCTTGGCAGGAAACAAAAGGTATGTTTTAAACTGTGCTTTTTTAAGCTCCCTTATTAGTGGCAGAAAAACTTTTCTTTTAGCTATTACCATGGAAGAATAGTCATTGTCAAAACGCACAGTTGTCTCATTAATCTTAACAGGAGCTTTAGCCCAAGCAGATTTAAGAACCATCTCTTTATCAAAAGATGATAGATATCTAACTATAACTGATCTAGGATATTTTTTGTTAGAGTTAGTATTAGCTATAGATCTATGTACTCTTTCGATACCAAAAGAGAATGCTTCTGGTAAGTCTAAAGTATTAGGGAGCCATGTTGTTAAAAAAGAAGTAATATTGTTACCTTCAATATTTTCTGGCAGTCCAAAAATCCTAATGTTATTGCACCTAGATCTATTTTCCAGGTCATCCAGCTTTGTTTGTAAATGTGTATTTTGTTTCAGCAGAAACTCAATGTTGATTTCCTCTTCTTGTATTCTATTTTCCATGTCATTCACAGCTTCTTCTATGCCTGTCATCTGGATCTTCTGTTGTTGCAGGTCTATATGTAACAAGTCTATTTGTTTTGTAGTTTTTCTATGAAGGTGTCTATTTTAGTATCCATTTTATCCATCTTAGCAATAAGTTGCTGGATTATAATTATCAGAGACTGAAGTTCTTTCTTGATGCTGGAGTCTTGAGAATTTGTCTTACTGGAACTCATTTCAGACTGATAAACTGACAGGAAAATTTCCAAAGTGATTTCTGACAGGAATATTGTTAAGATTTCCTTTCTTTTTTAGATATAGTTCAAGAACTATATAAAACAAACATATTTAGAAAGAAAATTACTTCAAAAATTAATTTTTCAAGTAATTAATTCCTGTCAGTGTAATGAAATTGATGGAGCTGAAGAAATCTGCTGCTATCCTGTGTTCATCCTTGGCCACGCCCCCCCGGCCACCAGGGTTTGAAGTCAAGAAGGGGAACACAAAAGACTTTCTTATGAATCTGAGAACTGCTTTATTCTTTTGCATACAAACATAATGAATGGAGTGGCAGCTTTTATTTATTTATTTTATTTATTTTATATTTGTTGAATGGGCTAATCCAGCTGGATATATATGTCCATTTTCAGTGGAGGCCAGGGGAGAAATGCTCCACATACATCAAAATGTTTACAAAGACAATGGTATTTACAAAGACAATGGTACATTACAAAGCTTAGGCAAACATTACATTTCATAGGATTTAGCATTTGAATACGTAAAATCCTAGTGCAAACAGTTTTGGATATTCCTAATAAAATATGTCTAAAGACACTATTAATTATAAAGTCACACGCACAAATGTCACACAAAAATGCTAGTGTGTAACAGCCATTGATATTCATACAAAATATGTACAAGGACACTTTTATTCTGTAAAGTCTCACCAGAAGTCCTAGTGTAAGATGGCTATGGATAATCATTCAAAATATGTACAGGATATTAGTCCGCCGTATAGTCATATTAACGTTATTATCAATAGAGAAGGCACAAGATTATACTTATAAGAAGATAGGTGTCTAGGGAAGGGTTTGGTAGTTAGTCTGGGTTGACACAGGGGCATAACCAGTGTGATTTAAGGTAGGGTTTTAGTTTGCTTTTAAATAGGTTAGCTGAGGCTAGGGAAGTTAGGTGATTAGGGAGGCTGTTCCAGGTTTTACCCACTGTATTAAGGAACAATGCATCACCAGCTGAATTATTGGATTTAGCTATTTGTACTAGTAGTTTGTTAGATGAGCATAGGGTTTTGAGATTATTATAGGAGGTGACTAGGGTATTGAGTATTGGTGTATTTGTATGTTGATAGAGGATCTTATGGACTATTGTTAGTTGGTTGAAAAGTATTAGATTTGGCCAGATTGATATAATGATGGGTCCTATAGGAGGACCCAGCTGCAAATCTGGCAATATTGTTGTAGGAGATAGACAGTTTACTCAGGTTGCTTTTACATAATTTAGTATAGATAGGCAAGGCATAGAGTAGGGTGGAGATGAGTACGGGCTGTAGTGGTCTTGGCTAGTGGAGTCAGAAAGGTTTTGATCCTGTAGAGGGAACCTAATTTTTTGTTCACTGTTTTTATAGTGTTATTAATATGAGGCTCAAAGGTGAGGTTATTATCAATTAGTACCCCAAGTAGTTTTGTAGTAGGATCAGGAGATATTATAGTTCCATTGCTAGAAGTTACAGTAAAGTTAAGGGGGGCGGGCTCTATGGGTGGGGGTGAATAGTAGCATTTTTGTTTTTGTTTTGGGTTCAAGATAAGACATCGGTGTAGAAGCCAATTTTCAACTATGCTAATGGTGTTTTGGGTTAGGGACTGAAGTTCTGATGAGGAAGTGGCTGAGCATATAAGTGTGGAGTTGTCTGCATATTGGATACAGGTAGCTTGAGGAATTACAGAATGGAGGTCATTTGTGAAGATGGAGAAGAGGAGAGGACCCAATATTGAGCCTTGAGGGACATCTATGGCAACTGGGAGGTGGGAAGATAAGGTATTTGCCCATAGTACAGTCTGTTGCCTGTTATTTAAGTAGGATTGGAACCACTGTATAGCAAGAGCATCCAATGATAGGTTTTTAAGTATGTTTATGAGGAGGTGGTGGTTAACCATGTCAAAGGCTTTTGACAAATCAATAAAGAGGGCTGAGGATAGAGTGTCGTTATTACGATTTCTATTAATACAGTCAGTAAAGGATAAGAGAGCAGAGGTGGTGCTATGAAATGGTCTGAAGCCATGTTGGCAAGTGGCTAATAAATTATTTTCAAGTAGGTGGCTTAAAAGTTGCTTATGAATGCATTTCTCCATTACTTTTGCCAAAGGGGATAGTATGGCTATGGGCCTGTTGTTGGAAAACTCTTTGGAATTACCACCTTTATGCAGAGGGATAATGTGAGAAACTTTCCAGATTGATGGGATGGTTCCTTCAGAAATAGTTCTATTAATGAGGATGGATATGGGGTAGGCTATGGCTTTTGCTGCATTTTGCAGGTATTCTGCAGGTAGTAGGTCCACAAAAAGAGTGGTGGGCTTAAGTTTCTGAATAAGATTACAGACAAGGGATGTGGGAACTGGTTGAAAATGAAATAGAGGGGGGCTATTGGAGATGGCAAGCGTAGAGGATGTGGAGTTAGCAGATAGTTGATTGGCCAAGGATTGAATGGTTTATGTGAAAAAAGTGTTAGAAGAGTTGGCTATTTGGATGGGATTGTTGTGATCAGAGCCTAAGGGAGTAGGAGTGCCTGAGCGGCCTGAGTGCAGGAGGTTATTAATGCCTATCCAGAATTTTAGAGGATTATTTTGGTGGGTTTGTTGAAGCTGGCAGTTGTAGTTTCTTTTGTTAGACAATATGGCTTTTTTTGCTTCATTTCGTAGCTGTCTGAACATTAATTGTTCTGAAGGGCTTTTTGTTGACTGCCAGCTGGTGCACAGTTTATGTCTTAGGAGGATTTTTTGTTTGGTATTCTTGGTGAGCCATGGGGCTGGTTTAGTCCTGGTTCTAATTTTGCGTATTGGGGCATGACAATCAAGAATTGCTAAGAATTTTGAATTACAGTATTTGACTGCATCATCTAATCGGAGGTGTTTGAGGGGTGACCAGTCACAGGCACTAAGTTCTGTTTGGAAGCTATCAGGGTTAAAGTTTTTGTTAGCCCTTATTGTCCTATAAATGGTTGAGTTTGGAGTTTTAGTCTTATATCTGATTAAATAGGTGAGTGTGTGGTTGCTTATATCTTCAGAGAGGGTACCTGTTTTATAAGTTTGTTGGTGACTATTAGTGAAAATCCATTCTAGGGTGCTTTCTTTGTTATTAAGTTTATTGGTTCTGGTAGGGGATGTGATGGTTTGAGTAAAACCATATAGGCTAATATGAGTAGAAGGCTGCTCAGATGAACAGGAATTCCAGTTTATATTAAAGACATCCAGTATTATGGTTTCTTGTGGGTAGTTGATTGAGAGCCAACTGAGGATAGTTTCTAATGTATTAGTATTATTGTCTGGGGGAAGGTAGATACAGATGATATATATGGATTTACATTTGTTGAGCTGAATCTTGGATATAAGAATCTCTGCATTACTAGATAGTAGAGGTTTGGGGTCTAGTAAGGTAACTTGTAATCCATTTTTACATAGTATAGCTACTCCTCCACCCTTCTTACCATTACAAACATTTAACTCCAGTCCCAGCATTTACTACACATTCATCTGTGATAACTAAACCTTATGCATGTAATACCTTAGCAGTAAGATATATATGAGTTGACATCTCTAAGTGATAGGTCCATCCATCTACAACACCTTTTTCCCATTTTTGCACATGGGGTTGGGGGTGTCACTTTTTCAATGACAATCATCTATAGCCAAGGTTTACACCACTGGGTGGATAGTCTTGCTGCGGTGGTTCTTCCACACCACACATTCACACCTATGGCCAATTTGGAGTGTCCAATCTACAAACTGCATGTCTTTGGAATTTTTATTTATTTATTTATTTTATTTTACATTTGTTGACTGGGAGAATCCGACTGGGTAAATGTCCATTTTCAGTGGAGGCCTGGGGAGAAAAGCTCCAGAGTTTGTAAATATACAAAGGCAAGCAAACACATACAGAGTCATTTAACAAATACAGAGCCCAGGTACAAAAACATAACATATTAGAACAAGAAACAAAAAATACAGCGACAGCAAGCATGCAAGTTCCGTTTGAATTACACAACAGTATAATCCAAAAACTCGTTTTTCATGCAATAAAAACTCCTGGATACGTAAACCAAAGCGCTTTCACAAAATTGCTTCATCAGATGATCTGATGAAGCAATTTTGTGAAAGCGCTTACTGACTGAGTGCACAATAAATTATTCTTTTTGGTTTATGTATCCAGGAGTTTTTATTGCATGAAAAACAAGTTTTTGGATTATACTGTCCTGGAATTCAAACGGAACATGCATGGTTGCTGTCGCTGTATTTTTTGTTTCGTGTTTTACATTTGGCTTTTGTGGCATTTACCTCAGCACAGCATTTGCCTATAGGAGTGTGGTTGCCCTAACTTTCTTTGCTGTATAACATATTAGAAGTATATATAGAAAAAATATATATTTTAACTGCAAATTGTAGTAGCAGGACACGTTAGTTGTATGTCCAGTAATTTTTACTTGAATTAATATATAATTCTCCCATAGATATGTGTAAATTTACAATATTCTGTTTGAGTATGATGGTGTATGAAAGAGTTGGGGAGTACAGGGAGTAGTAGAGAGCTTTCAGGAGTGTAGTATAATTCCTAGTAGATGAGGTTTGTGTATTAAGAAAACTAGTACATACAGTAAATTAATATGCGGGAGGCTGATAGAGAAAGGCTGAGGGAAAAGCAGGTGTAGAAGGTCAACCTGGGCGAAGGCATGGGAATTGTCTATTGATAAACAGGTGTCCCTTTAGTAGTTGTTTAAACTTAATAACAGAATTTGCTGAGGTAATATCAGGGGGCAGTGAGTTCCAGATTTTGCCTGTGTAGTTAGGAAAGAGGGAGTCTCCTGCTTCGTTGTTGGGTCTGGTGATCTTGATTAAGGTCCTGTCACTAGAACGTAATTGTCTTAGGTTTTCCTGTATTTTAAGTAAATTAGATAGTGCTGCTATTTTGTCTTGGGTTTTCGTGTAGTTTAAGTAAATTAGATAGTGCTGGTATTTTGTCTGGATATAGCAGGATTTTTTAGCGAAAACTAGTTGGTGGAAGGTAATGAGATTTTGAAGTTAAAGCCACTTTAGTTGGTATAGTGAGTGGCAATGATGTGAACGGTAGGGACCATTTGTGGCAAATCTGGCAATTTGATTGTAGCATGTGTCTAGTTTTGTAATTTCTGTTTTGGGTAGGTTGGTGAAGACGGGGGCAGCATATAGAAGTGTGGATAGTAGTAGAGTTTGAGCCATAGTAATTTTAGTCTGTTCGTTTAGGTACGTTTTATTTTTGTACAGACTACCTAGTTTTCTGTGTATGTTTTTGATGGTATGATTTATGTGGAAGTCAGACTTCAGTTTGTTGTCAGTTGTAACACCAAGTAGTTTTGTGTGGGAGTCTGAAGAGATAATAGTACCATCATTAGACATAATATTGAAAGAATCAGTGCCTAAGTTGGATTTATTTGGTTTGAAAATTAGTAATTTGGTCTTTTTGGGGTTCAGTAACAGGTTTTTACTGAGAAACCAAGCTTCAGTGGTTTTGAAGACTTGTTGGGTAGTGGAAAGGAGTGTGAGGGGGTTGGTGGCTGAGCAGACTAGTGTTAAGTTGTCAGCATATTGTATGACAGTTGCATCTTGGGTGATCTTAGTTGATGAATATGGAAAATAATAGAGGGCCTAATATTGATCCTTGTGGGACTCCAGTTGTAATAGGGAGCAGTGTGGATAGTTTGTTTTCCCACCTAACTGCTTGCTGTCTACCTATTAGGTAATTTTGAAACCCAGCTAGTGGGTCAGTGGCTAGTCCAAGGTCAGTGAGGGAGTCAAGAAGTTTGGGATGGTTGACCATGTCAAAAGCTTTTGATAGGTCTAAAAATATGGCTGATGTTCGTTTACCTAGATTCCGGTTCTGGTTGATTAAGTTGGTGAAGGAGAGGATGGCAGTTGTACTATGGGCAGGTCTAAACCCATGTTGGGTAGGAGTGAGAAGTTGGTTTTTCAGTAGGTATTGCATAAATTGCTGGTAAATATATTTTTCTAATATTTTGGCATGTGGGGATAATATGGCAATAGGGCGATAGTTGGTAAGGTCTGTACAGGTCCCACCTTTGTATAGTGGGGTGACATATGCTATTTTCCAGATTGTTGGAATTTTGCTTTCTGTTATTGATCTGTTCAGGAGAATTGATATTGGATATGCTATCTCATTAGCAGCTATTTGAAGGTATTCGACTGGAATGTTGTCGGCAGCTAGGCTAGTTGGTTTGAGTTTACTTAATAGTCTTTTTATATAATCTGTGGGAATAGGTTTGAATTGGAAGGTGGTATCGATATTGGTAGTAGGCTTGAGGTTGCTAGTAGTAGATGTTGTGGGTTGTTGATTAATTTTGAAATGGTTTCTATGAAAAATCTATTAAAGGCTTCTGGAATGTCAGTGCTGTCATTTACAGTGTCTGGTGTTTGGGTACTTGGTCTGCTGGGGTGGAGTAATGTATTTAGTGCTGCCCAGAGATTTTGGGTGTTGTTTTGGTGTCTATTTTGCAAATTGAAAAAATAGTTCCTTTTATCTAGTAGAATTTGTTTTTTTTGCTTCGTTCCTGAGTTTTTGGAATTCTTGTTTGGTTGCTATAGTTTTATTGGCTCTCCACTGATGCCAGGTACTATTTCTTTGGGCTATCATGGTTCTAGTAGTACTTGTGATCCAGGGGGCTATTTAAATTTTTTTGTTTGCTTGTGCGAGGAGGGGCATGGGTGTTTAAGACGTTTAAGAAGGTAATGTTAAATAGCTCATCCGCTTCGTCTAGTGGGAGTGTCTTTAGAAGATTCCAGTTTTGGTATTGTAGTTCAAGTTTGAATTTTGTTATGTCAAAGTTTCTTTTGTTTCTAATGGTCCGAATTGGTGGTTCGGAGTTGGTGTGGGATTTGAATTTTAGTAGGAAGGTGGGCTGGTGGTCACTGAGGTTGTCTGGTAGGATACCTGCTTGATAGAATGTATTGGATTTGTTTATTAGGGTCCAGTCTAGGAGGCTTTCCTTGCTTTTATTATTACCTAGCCTTGTACTAGACTTAATGATTTGGGAGAAATTATACAGATTTATACAGCTGGAGGGGTTGGAGCTGGAGCATGTATGCCAGTCTATGTTAAAGTCACCTAGAATGATTGTTTCTTGGGGTAGGTTTTGATTGGTCCAATGGCTTCTAGGGCTTCTAGGGTGGGGATGTTATTGCCTGGTGGTATGTACCCTGTTATAATATTCATAGATTTTTTGTTGATAAGTTTAAGTTTGGCTAGTAGTAGTTCTGAGGACATTAGGGGGAGTATAGGAGGAGCAATATTGGTAACGTTTACGTTGTTTTTATAAAGTAATGCTACACCACCCCCTTTTCTGAAAAGTCTATCATTACATATTACATTATAGCCTGGGGGAAGGAATTCGCTATCGGGAGTAGTAGGTTTTAACCAAGTTTCACTTAGGGATAGTAGATATGGGGAATAGGTGTCTATTAGAGTATGTAGTAGATGTACTTTATTATTAATGCTATGTATGTTTAAGTTCAGGAAAAGTAGGCTATTCTTTGGTCTGGAGAGTAAGTTTGAGTTATTCGATGGGGGTGGGGAGGAGGGGGAGTGTATGTCAGGGTTTGGGCCAGGATTAGGGTGTATGTCACCTGCTAATCTTAGTTGGTGACTGAAATGGTGAAGGAATTTTGCTAGCTTAACAAGAATGTGTATATACTTATGTGTGGAAAGTGATTTTGTGGTTGTTTCTATCAGTGTTGTGAGTGCTAGAGGGATTGTGCTGTGATGGTAATTGCTTGAGGATATGTGTAGGCTATAGTGTTTGGTGTGGGTGGTGTAGCTGGATGTATGTTTTGATGGGATGGTAATGTTGGTAGGAAGAGTGATGTGATAGGAGGTGAGGTGATAAGTTAAGGCTAGTAGTGCAAGGGTGATGGCGTTGATTGCACACATGTTGAGTGGCTGTAATGGCATGTGTGCAGGAATTAGTAGGAGGAATGTGTTAATTAGTGGGAGGTGTGTGTAGTAAATGAGGATTGGTAGATGGTGTTTTTTAGGTTGTTTTGTGATTAGTTTTGGGGTTAGTGGGAGGCGTGTATAGGTATAAGTTTTGAGGTAGTGGTTGTTATATCCAAATTGAGATTCCCTACTCAAAAAAATAATAAGGGGCTCAACTGAATATCACAGGCTGCCAATATCACATTTCTTGGTTCAAAATGTTGGTAAACAAAGTCCCAGTAAGTAAGGTCGCTTTGTAGCCTGAGTAACACCAAGTCCAACAGTTCGTAAAAAAAACAGCGTTACTCCCCATTTACAAAAAGACAAAAAAATGGCAATGTGCAGGCATTCACAAAATGATGATAGAATCACCTCCGTATATCTCCTTATGCCACCAATCTTCTAAAGCCTGATTATCACTCCATAAATGACAACAAAATAGCTGCTGGCAAACTGGGTGTTGATATACATTCATAGGCCCACAAATGAAATTGGTTATATGATGCCAATATTGTGTATAAGTATATATAATTCATACAAAAATCGCTGAAATTGTTGATGTTCACTTGCATAAACCACTCCAAAAATTTAGAGTAGTATACACGACCAATTATTCCAAAAGGAATAAAGATCTAAACTGCTCACAAGTACTACGAAATGGTAGAACTTTCCTCGTGTACATTAATGCTCAACTTTTACTTATCCTCATAACATCTTTATAATAACAAAAGTTCCATTTGTAGAGAAAAACCTTCCAATATGGATGCCACACAGTATGCAATGGACAGTTTAAACAGTTTAAACAGCCAAACTGCCACAAAAAAAAAATAGCTGGCCCAATGCAAAGCAGAGTCTAAGCAGTATAATATTGCTACAAAAACTGTAATGATAAAGTCCATCTCATATAATTAAAGTTCCAATTTGGGAAGTCGGTTGGTATTCCTACAGCAGTGAAGAATGCATCACCAATGAAGGCAGTATTCAGAAAAAGGATACCCTTCAAAAGTTTGAGACTCAATAGTGCCTGCTCTAAAACTGCTATTTTATGGGCTGGTTCTTTATCTGCTACCAGTGCTGCCTTCTTGCTGCTAAGGAAACTCTGGATGAAGTATAGTCTGTGAAGATACTGTTTGAAAGCCAAAACTCAGTGAACCCAAAGATGGAAAAAGTCTGTCAGCAGCCGTTGCTCTCGGGCCTCCACAGAAAATGCACTCTGTCCATTCGGACCTTACAGGCAATACAAAAGGCCGCACAACAGCCCCCAAGTCTCACTCAGCAAAAAAGAAACTGCTGTCCGTAGTGAGAAATTACTAAATGTTTACCTGCACAACCTTCCTTCACAAACAGAAGTCACCAGCCATAATGGTCTGATGCCGAGTAACCGACACCGGTCACGCTGTCTCACACAATGACAGCTTTCTTTCTTGTATACTGTCTGGTCCTCACCAGACACTTTGCACACTATTTAAGGAGGTAAATTACAGTCGTAAGCATCAGTTCATAGCCTCTGGATGAAGTATAGTCTGTGAAGATACTGTTTTGAAAGCCAAAACTCAGTGAATCCAAAGCTGGAAAAAAAGTCTGTCAGCAGCCGTTGCTCTTAGGCCTCCACAGACTTAAGAGTCCAAACCCATTGCCTTTGATTCTGAGATTTCTCCTGCCTATTAATAGAAGCTGCCACCTCTTATATAAGCTGACTTTCCCAAGTAATAAAGTTAGCGTTTGTAGTCAGTAACATAACCTCTCTTATTATGGCGTAAAGGCAAAGCAAATCCATTCTTCTGAATCTGCAGTTGTAAAATGGCTTGGATCTACTGCAGTTGTAAAATCCATTCTTCTAAATGGCTCGCTTGCTCTATAAAGCAAGTCCCATAGCTCCGTTCAGCCCAGACCGGCTCAGGAAACCCATGTGAATACAAGGAGGACACGCTGGCTCTGCACAGACCTGAGTGACAGGTGATAGGTGATGACATGTCTTTTTTTTAGAAACTTGATAATGCACCCATAGAAGTTTTTTTTTAATTTTATTTTTTTGCAAAGTGGCTGGGTGGACAGCAACCCTCATGTGTAGTCATATACATGGATCCTTAATATCTGGTCGAGCATCAGTTTGTTAAATGATAATTTGGTCAAATTGTATGTGCCAAAGGTAAGTAATTCTTCTTCTTCTTTCAGCTTTTCCCGGTTAGGGGTCAACACAACAGATCACCTGTCCTCTCATGATTGGCAGTAGAGTTTTACAGTGTTGAGTTGCCAGCCTGGCACCCAACCTTCCACAGAAGGCACACACATGCACACATTCACACCTAGGGCCATCTTTGGGATGTGGGAGGAAACCGGAGCACCAGGAGGAAACCCACGCAACCACAGGGAGGACATGCAGACTCCACCCAGAAGGCACCCCAGCTGAGGATCGAACCGGAGAACCTCTTGCTGTGAGGCAGCAACGCTAAACACTGCACCACCGTGGCCTCCCGCCAAAGGTAAGTAATGTGGGCTGCTAAAAAGAATGAGTTTGATAGATGTGTATGCTTTCTACAGTGCATGGTAGTTTAGTCAAATGTGAGTTTGTTTGGAATCTAATGCTGAAAGTTTTGGATACACTATAACTTTTGGTATTAGTGGTTGGGAGTGAGTGAGTGTGTGTGTGTGTGTGTGTGTGTGTGTGTGTGTGTGTGTGTGTGTGTGTGTGTGTATGTGTGTGTTGTGTGTGTGTGTGTGTGTGTGTGTGTGTGTGTGTGTATGTGTATGTGTGTATGTGTGTGTGTGTGTGTGTGTGTGTGTGTGTGTGTGTGTGTGTGTGTGTGTGTGTGTGTGTGTGTGTGTGTGTATGCAGATTAGGGTTAGAGTAAGAGCCAGAGTAGGAGATAGATTTAGTGTGCCATTTGTTTCTTTGTGATTGTGATGGGCTAGGGGTATGTGCAAGTATTTCTGGGTTAGGATTAGAGTTAGGGCTGAGGAAGGAGATGGGTTTAGTGTTGTGCATGTGTTTGGGAGTGTCTTTTGTAGCAGTAATATTTGTACATTAAAGTGCAGGGTTGGGTTAGGAGCAAGGGAAGGGTTAGGGTCTAGGATATCACACATTTGTAAGGTATTGTAGGGAGCGAAGATGAAAATCATAGAAGTGATGCTTCGGCAGAGATTTGCCAGTGAAATGCATCACACAAGTACTTCATGTTTTTCCAGTGACAGCATTTACTTTGCATGAATCAAAGTAAATATGCAGACACTGACTGGCTCCCAGCTAAACCTGAATAGAAGTAAGTGGGTATTGAAAAATGATTAAATGAATGAAACTTGTAGCTGCCATTTTCACACTATGATAACTCTGAAATAATTTAAGACGAAACTACACACTGGCATCAATGTTTTATTTATGGACACTGAGTACTGGCTCAGGCAGAAAAAAATATTTAGTTGCTTCAATTTTATTTTCATAATAAAATGCTTGCTTGGTTATTCTTGTTCATAATTTAAATACTTTGCTATGGTATTGTACACTGGCGTGTTTGACATGACTCCTTTGTTAAGAAAGTTTACATTGACATGAATTTGTCATTACTGAACTGAACAACTTGCTCACTGTAATAACAGGTGTCTGTGTGTGTGTGTGTGTGTGTGTGTGTGTGTGTGTGTGTGTGTGTGTGCGTGTGTGTGTGCGCGTGTGTGTGTGTGTGTGTGTGCGCATGTGTGTGTGTGTGTGTGTTTGTGCGTGTGCTCGCACGTGTATAAAGATATGGGGATATGAATATATGGTTCAATGTAGAAAAAATGAACCATTGAAACATATCCCATTGAATGCAGCCCAATAAAAACAGTACACTTGGATAACTGAATACATTGTACAGGAAACCATCAAATTCATCAAATTAAATTAAGACTTATATCTGAGAAGTTCTGGAAATGTAAACAAACTAAAATAAAACCAATGCCTGAGGTAATTCTCTACTGACTGAGATTAGCATTTTACCATGCATGTGAAATGAATGAAAAATAAAATAAGAGTTATACTACTTCTATGCATGCTAAAATCTATGTCATACCTTAGACAGATACAGGATTCCAAAAGACAAAAGGCATATTTTTTGGAGGTCTCTGTTCCCACCCCTCTCAAATTCTATAACTGTGTAACTGCAATGAAGATGTGAACCCCTTTTAATTGCTGTAGTTGACTAAACAAAAGTTGAATGTAGCACACTCGACTGAAGTATAAATCAATGGAGATGGCAGTCATACACACACACACACACACACACACACACACACACACACACACACACACACACACACACACACACACACGTATTTATTAGGTTTGCCACCTATCTGGTATTTTTCCGCATTATCTGGAAATCAGAATGATCATCCGGTAGTCCGGAAAGCACTGTACAAACTTCAGTACTTTGTTAAGAAGTGTGGACAGAATGCTGGAGTTTGTTAAAAAGCAACCTCTGTCTTCTTTTTGACAAAAAGCATTGCTAAAGCAATAAGGAGAAGTCCAAGATTGCGGAGTCATGGGTACAGCAGAGGTTGTGGCTTCAGTCCAGTTTTCAGCATTACAAGAGGTGGCAACTCTAGTGTGTGTGTGTGTGTGTGTATATATATATATATATATATATATATATATATATATATATATATGTAAACACACACATGCGTCTGGACCCTTACCTTGTTGTGGTGAAGGGGTTTGTGTATGTCTATGAAGCTATGAGTCTATGAGCTATATAGTGTATAGAGTGACTCAAGGCAGGCAGGTCATGGCAGAGACATTAGATGAAAATAGCCCACTGGAAAAGGTAATAACAAGCCACTCCAATATTTTTACAAGAAAATCCTATGAACAAAAGCAACCAGAGATATGTTAAAATGACACCTAAAGACGAGAATATTGGGTCTGAAAACATCCTACAAAATACTGGAGTAGAGGTGCAGACAGGAATGAGCATGGAGTAGAGGTGCAGACAGGAATGAGCATGGAGCAGAGGTGCAGACAGGAATGAGCATGGAGTAGAGGTGCAGACAGAAATGAGCATGGAATAGAGGTGCAGACAGGAATGAGCGTGGAGTAGAGGTGCAGACAGGAATGAGTGTGGAGTAGAGGTGCAGACAGGAATGAGCGTGGAGTAGAGGTGCAGACAGGAATGAGCCTGGAGTAGAGGTGCAGACAGGAATGAGCATGGAGTAGAGGTGCAGACAGGAATGAGCATGGAGTAGAGGTGCAGACAGGAATGAGCATGGAGTAGAGGTGCAGACAGGATTGAGCAGTGCTACAGTCTCTGATGCAGATGAATTACACCTGGAAGGATGTTCACCTGCTGAAGTCTTAGGGATGAAAGGAAAATCCAATTCTGCAAAGAACTATACAAAACTAGAACTTAGAATATAAGAACTGAGATCCAATGGCAATTTGAAGTAGCTAAGGATGAGAAGGAAAGAATAAACATTGACATTTTGGGAATTAGGTCACTTTATATCAGTTCTACTGTGGTCAAGAATCATAAAAAAAGAAATACAGTATCCCTCATAGTTAATAAAAAGTTGTCAGAAATCACTTCTTGGTTACAACCTAAAACATGATAGAATGATCTCAATCAAACTACAGTGCAAGCCATTCAACAGTACAGTGATACAATTTTATATCAGACTACAGTGCAAGCCATTCAACAGTACAGTGATACAAGTTTATATCAGACTACAGTGCAAGCCATTCAACAGTACAGTGATGCAAGTTTATATCAGACTACAGTGCAAGCCATTCAACAGTACAGTGATACAAGTTTATATCAGACTACAGTGCAAGCCATCCAACAGTACGGTGATACAAGTTTATATCAGACTACAGTGCAAGCCATCCAACAGTACGGTGATACAAGTTTATATCAGACTACAGTGCAAGCCATCCAACAGTACGGTGATACAAGTTTATATCAGACTACAGTGCAAGCCATTCAACAGTACAGTGATACAAGTTTATATCAGACTACAGTGCAAGCCATTCAACAGTACAGTGATACAAGTTTATATCAGACTACAGTGCAAGCCATTCAACAGTACAGTGATACAAGTTTATATCAGACTACAGTGCAAGCCATCCAACAGTACAGTGATCCAAGTTTATATCAGACTACAGTGCAAGCCATCCAACAGTACAGTGATACAAGTTTATATCAGACTACAGTGCAAGCCGTTCAACAGTACAGTGATACAAGTTTATATCAGACTACAGTGCAAGCCGTTCAACAGTACAGTGATACAAGTTTATATCAGACTACAGTGCAAGCCGTTCAACAGTACAGTGATACAAGTTTATATCAGACTACAGTGCAAGCCGTTCAACAGTACAGTGATACAAGTTTATATCAGACTACAGTGCAAGCCGTTCAACAGCACAGTGATACAAGTTTATAACAGACTACAGTGCAAGCCGTTCAACTGTACAGTGATACAAGTTTATATCAGACTACAGTACAAGCCGTTCAACAGTACAGTGATACAAGTTTATATCAGACTACAGTGCAAGCCGTTCAACAGTACAGTGATACAAGTTTATATCAGACTACAGTGCAAGCCATTCAACAGTACAGTGATACAAGTTTATATCAGACTACAGTGCAAGCCGTTCAACAGTACAGTGATACAAGTTTATATCAGACTACAGTGCAAGCCGTTCAACAGTACAGTGATACAAGTTTATATCAGACTACAGTGCAAGCCGTTCAACAGTACAGTGATACAAGTTTATATCAGACTACAGTGCAAGCCGTTCAACAGTACAGTGATACAAGTTTATATCAGACTACAGTGCAAGCCGTTCAACAGTACAGTGATACAAGCTTATATCAGACTACAGTGCAAGCCGTTCAACAGTACAGTGATACAAGTTTATATCAGACTACAGTACAAGCCGTTCAACAGTACAGTGATACAAGTTTATATCAGACTACAGTGCAAGCCGTTCAACAGTACAGTGATACAAGTTTATATCAGACTACAGTGCAAGCCGTTCAACAGTACAGTGATACAAGTTTATATCAGACTACAGTGCAAGCCGTTCAACAGTACAGTGATACAAGTTTATATCAGACTACAGTGCAAGCCGTTCAACAGTACAGTGATACAAGTTTATATCAGACTACAGTGCAAGCCGTTCAACAGTACAGTGATACAAGTTTATGTCAGACTACAGTGCAAGCCATCCAACAGTACAGTGATACAAGTTTATATCAGACTACAGTGCAAGCCATCCAACAGTACAGTGATACAAGTTTATATCAGACTACAGTGCAAGCCATCCAACAGTACAGTGATAAAGTTTATATCAGACTACAGTGCAAGCCATTCAACAGTACAGTGATACAAGTTTATATCAGACTACAGTGCAAGCCATTCAACAGTACAGTGATACAAGTTTATATCAGACTACAGTGCAAGCCATTCAACAGTACAGTGATACAAGTTTATATCAGACTACAGTGCAAGCCATTCAACAGTACAGTGATACAAGTTTATATCCGACTACAGTGCAAGCCATTCAACAGTACAGTGATACAAGTTTATATCAGACTACAGTGCAAGCCATTCAACAGTACAGTGATACAAGTTTATATTAGACTATAGTGCAAGCCATTCAACAGTACAGTGATACAAGTTTATATCAGACTACAGTGCAAGCCATTCAACAGTACAGTGATACAAGTTTGTATCAGACTACAGTGCAAGCCATTCAACAGTACAGTGATATAAGTTTATATCAGACTACAGTGCAAGCCATTCAACAGTACAGTGATGCAAGTTTATATCAGACTACAGTGCAAGCCATTCAACAGTACAGTGATACAAGTTTATATCAGACTACAGTGCAAGCCATTCAACAGTACAGTGATACAAGTTTATGCTGCAGCTTAAGATATTGAAGAGGAGGAAGCTTACCAGTTTTATGAGGATTTACACCAAACAAAATGTTACATTTGTCATATGTTATTGGAATGCTAAAGCTGGTAGTTAAAGCATTACTGGAACAACAGGCAGGTATGGCCTTGGAGTGCACTAGAAAGTGAAACATAGACTATTAGAAGTTTGCCATGATTATTCAATGGCTGTAGAAAACACTCTTTCAATAGCCTAAGAGATAGTTTTACACATGGTAATCAGCAGATGTGTGTGGAGTCTGCATGTCCTCCCCGTGGTCGAGTGACGTTAAAGACATGCAGGTAGGTGAGTGTGTGAATGGGTGTGCCTTCTTTGAAGGTTGGGCATTTGACTGGCAACTCGGCACCATAAAAATCCACTGCCAATCATTAGCGGATGGGATTTCCACTGTAGCGACCCCTAACTGGGAAAAGCCGAAAAACTTTTAATCAGCAGATGGTGAGTAAAAGGAATCAATTGACTTATACTATTAGCATAATGGTTAAGGTGTTTACCTCACAGACACAAGTTAAAGGGTTTGATTCTCACCTTTGAAAGGGAAACTAGCTAGGCTCATAGTGACATCTAACTTATGACCATATACTATGCAGTTAGAGATAAAAGAGCTTTTTAGAATCTGTAAAAAAAACAAAAAAAACAGGAGCTGACTATGTCTCATATCATCGTATTGCAAACTTTAGAATTAAATGAAAGAAAACTCATTTAGGGCACTGAGATATAGCCACAACAGCATTCCAAGCGAATATACAATAAATGAAAATAATAGATTTAATGGATTAGACCTGGTGGATAGAGCTCATGAATAACTATGGACAGAAGACGTGATATAGTCCAGGAGGTGGCATCAAAAATATTCCAAATAGAAAGAAAATGAATATGACAAAATGGCTGCCTTTGGAGGGTTTAGAAGTGGCGAAAGAAAGAAGATGAGTAAAATGTAATGATGATAGGAAAAAAAATGTAAACTGAATGCAGAATTTCATAGAATAGGAAGGAGTGATAAGGAGGCATATTAAATGAGCAGTACAAAAAATGGAAGACTCAACATAGGAAAGAGAAGAAATCTGTTTAGGAAGATTGGTGAAACTTTCAGGAAAACATGGGCATAGCAAAAAAAAAAAAAAAAACGTGAGGGACCTATCAGAAACAGAAGATATTAAGTAGAAGCTGCAGGAATATACAGTAAAACTATAGGATCACAGATACATACCATGGTATGTCCTTTGATGTAGAACCAAACATCTAGGAGATTGAAGCAGAAAATGGTCTAGAAAACCTAGCTAATAACAAGGCTGCAAGAAGGAAGGAATTGCAGCTAAACTGCTTAAAATCCTGCAAAATGATGCTGTTACAGTGTTGCATGGAACTTGCTAGTAAATTTGGAAAGCATGGCAATGGCCTTTAGGCTAGAAAATGTCAAATTATATTCCAAATTCCAAAAATGGCAATGCTAAATTGTGCTCAAATTATTGAGCAATTGCACTTGTTTCACATGCTGTCAAAGTAGTGCTCAAGAGCCTGCAAGCTAGACTCTGGCAATACATGGACCGACAATTGCCAGGTGTACAAACCAGTTTTACGGGAGGCAAAGGCACCAGACAACAAATTGTCAACATCTGCTAGATAATTCAGAAAGCTACATAACTACATTTTATTTATTTATTTTGGTAAGTAGACTGGACTAACAATGGCCATTTTAAGCGAAAGCACAACATTTTTAAACACACACACACACACACACACACACACACACACACACACACACACACACACACACACACACACACACACACACACACACACATAAACATTAAACTGAAATACTCAAATAGAAATACAAAACATGAGAGCAAAATTGTACAGGACAGCGACGACTTATCCAAGTGAAGTTCCTAAGATCTGTGAAACCCCTGAAAGAATCAACATTCTATAAAGTAATAATATGATAAATTATCATTAATTATAACAGTCTATTGTATAGCTCACAAATCTCAACTCTTCTCTTCTTACTAAACTAGAATCAACCTATGACAAAGTAGCAAGATTTACAGCACACCAAACGTATGAATCCCACCAATGTCTCTCAGTAAAACACTTAAACTGGCTAGAATGACCTCCCCAGCTCCTTATCTCTCAGCTTCAGATTATTCACTCCATTCTATACCAGTCTTCCTATTGCCCCAGGTTATTTACTCTTGTCTCTCAATACTTTCCCACTAGATCACTTCGTAGCTCAGACCAAAACCTTCTACAAGTGTATAAACCTAAGACCAAACTGGGAAGCAACCTCCTGAGCTACTATCCTACCATCTCTTGGAAACAGTTGCAGTTAGAAATCAGGTCCCTCAATCACCCCAAGGAATACTTAAAAAGTTACTGGTCCTGTCACTGTCCTCTCCCCCCCATAAACTTCCCTATCATCCCTAATACAGTCCTTTACCTGTCCCCTATGTTATTTACGTTAATGACCTCCTCTCCTTTTTCACTCATTAGCTCTGTCTAACCTTTACTTCTCTTGAACCTCATGTCTTCTCTCTGCAGGAAACCTCTTTATACTACAATTCAACCTCCTCACACTACTATTAAAACTCTCTTCTCCCTCCCATAAACCTGATGTGCAGCAACAGTAAAATACTAAAATACTAAAACACTAAAACACTAAATATCTTTCATTTCTTGTTCATTTGACAAAACTAAAATGATTCTGTGTATGCTGCTTCCTTCCTTTTATCAGATATAGTTGCTTTATTCACTTTTTGTTGTGATTTCCTCCTGCTTATTTTTAAATGCTTATGCTTTGTTATATTATTATGTTTAAATTGATCTTATCTGATTATGTTTAAACTTTATGTAAATGTATGCAGAGCTTTTCTCCTGGGCCTCTGCTGAAAAGGGGCTATTTCAGCTCAGTCAGACAATTCCAGTCAACAAATGAAAAACAAAATAAATAAATAAATGTGACAAAAGTACTACATCATGAAATCTATGAATATGACAAGATGAGGCTAGTAACTTTGTGTTCTAAATTTAATGGTGTGTAATATTTATTTCTAAAACACTGTGATGATTATTATTGCTTCTGTAATAACTTTTACTGAGAAATCTTTCCCCCCGTCCTTCCTGAAAATGGGCTCCACCCAAAAGAGATAACTCCGTAAATAATTGATAAATTAATGAGTATGAAAGTTTGCTAAGCCTCAGCTTAACTGCAACATAGTTAAGAAAAAAGTAAGAAGTTTAACAAGTCATGATGCTGCAGTAATATGCATTAAAGATTAACTAGTTTAAAAGTATGCACGAATACTATATATATATATATATATATATATATATATATATATATATATATATATATAAAATAAATAAGTAAATAAAAATTTAGATTTATCTATCTTTATATATTTATATATTAAAAATCAAATGGATAATTAAACTTTGATACCAGACTGACAGTATGGGGTAGATTCCTGCAACTATCTGACTAATTATGTGGTCTTATTTTAGACAGAATCATGTTCCGTGGCATGTAACCAAAGCACAAGAAATTAGAAGAGTTGCTGTTTCAGCTTTCACTCAATCTGCATATCTCATGTTTCCCAGCAACTGTTTATTTTTAGTTGTTTCAATGCGTGACATGGGACTCTGGCTGTATAATATCTGTGTATATGGAGTCTTTTTTCCTGATACAGAGTGAGTGCCAGTTTATTTCTAAGAAAATAAGCCTTATGTGAAATGTTTTTGATTTATGTGAAATAAACTTTGCTAAACCTAAATGTAAATTTCTAGGTTTTCTTAATGTTATTTGAATAGTATACTATAGATCAATGCTGGGTGTAATAAAATAATAAATGAACATTTTTTCTAATTTGAATAGAAAGGAAAAAAAATCTAAGTTTGTAAGGAGCATGAAGTCCGGTACCTTCTAAAATAGTACTGCGCTTGCTGCATCACAAAGCAAATCTCAAGTTAAGTATGTGTATTTATTCCCAATATGACTTTTTAAACAAGGATCTGTACTAAAATGTTTTAAACAATCATTTTTTTTTTAAATGAATCTGTCTTGTTTTGCTTATATTTAGAATTGGATTAAATACCACACTAATGCTGCCCTTCTCTAAAAGTAATTTGCAGTGCTAGAAGGAGAACAACAGAATAAGGCCAACATTTCTAACGGGGCCAGAGTCGTCAGTAGAGAGCTGGCTCCCTGGCATCTGTGATCCAGGAGAAAGTGCATAAGGAGGTTACGTGAGGCAGAATGAGAGTCAGCAAACAGCAGTACTGTGGTGCGTAGCTGATATAAAACATCTGAATCGACTCCCACAGAAAGGAATGATATGTGCTTGATAAGGAGAACACTTGTGCATCACCTAGGTATAGTGGGTCATAGGTGCTTACTATGCCACACTAATGCTAAGGGGAGCATAGAGTATGTATCTGGGTTGGAGGGGGTCCAACTCTTTACCAACATGCAGGCAAAAATTCTCTATAGCTGGAAGTAATGATCAGTGATCAAATAGACTAGGAAGAAGAGGTAGACTACTGTCACTGCAGTGGAGGGTAAATATAATAGATGAATGCTGAAACTCCTTTGGTGGTAGAAGCAAGCTACTAACAGGATGAGCACACATAAACATGCAGGGACAATGACAGAAGAAAGCAAGTGGTTTGTCTGGCCCATATGATTATTATAATTAGTCTCTATATTTGCCTTTCCTTTGACCCTGTACCTTCTCTCTTCCCACGTCCACAGGCATTCTTGTACCTACCTGTTAACATCATTCCATAGTTCCGTCTGGCATTGCTTTCCATGGGTCTGTCATCCTTTCCAAATATTAGTTTCTTAAATTGTCTTCAGTCTTGCCATAAGTAGCCCCATCTATGCTCCACTGGTACATTTCTATCCCTCCCTGAAGTGTGTTCCACTAACATTCCCCTGAAAAAGTAGAACTTTGCTTTGTAATCCCCTTCTCTCTTCAAGTTTGTGTATGACAATTAGTTAAACTCCTTTCTCATAAATCTACTATTCCGCAACTCTAACCAGTTTAGTAATTGTTGCTCGCCCCTCTCTAACATAGATGACAAGCAGGTGGGGTATTTTGTTTAGATGCTTTAATACATAGAAACCCAGCAGGATGGATAGCAGCATCATAAAATATAAACAAACTGATTAACAGGCAGACCATACATACATACATGCTTACATCTCAACAGCTTATTACAAAATGGCAGTCGGACTTGTACTCAGTATTTATGCGCTTGTGCAAGCCCTTGGATAGCTTCTTAAAGGTACATACACACACATTGATCTACATCCTCCCTCTTAAAAAGATTGCCCTTGGTAAAAAATAGCATTGGAGTTAGACATGGATTACTATAGACATTAGAAACAAACAATGTTCATATCCAAGTTGCAGTGTATCTGCTACATGGTCTGGAGCTATGACTGAATCTCGTAACATAACAATCTGGACTAAATTTAGCAACAGGGACAGTCTTCAGTGAATGACTCGTATCAGGAACATATGGATTCGTCACAGGAATGGGAATATTCTCTGGAACTTCCTCTGGAATTGGAACACCGGACAAATCACTCTGAGATAAAGAGTCTTTCTCACAGGCTATGTGCTGTGGTATAGCCTCAGACACTGATCTCAGATGTTTCCGATTCTGCCTAAACTCTGCTCTTTGTGATTCCACAATGTACAGTCTTGGCTCTGGGCATATATTCTTCATGACACCAATCCAGTCATAACCTTTGGACATTTGCATGCTTACCACTTCTTCTTGTAATGGACTGAGCAGTTTTCTGGCCTTATCATAATATGTCTTCTGGGTTAAACGCATCTTCAGCAGATTGGTTTTTACTGATCTGTTGTTCCTGACACATGGAAAAAATGAATGACTACTGATTGGTAATGTGGTTCTGGTTTGTCTCGACAGAAGTGTATGAGCAGGTGAACCAAAATGTTTATCATGATGAATGTTTCTCAGATTCAGGAAAACATCACTATTATCTCCTTTTGACTTCTCTAGTAACTGTTTTGCACTTCAAACTGCACGTTCTGCCAAACCCTTTGACTGTGGGTACTCTGGGTGACTTGTGACATGAGTAAAATCCCATTCTTTGGCAAATATTTTGAACTGTTGACTTGTAAACTGTGTGCCACTGCCAGAAATAACTTAGTGCGGACTACCATAGGCTGCAAAATGACGCTTCATCTTAGGAATAACAGTACTGAATACTAGATTAGGAAGTAGGTCAATCTTGAACCAATTGGAGTAAGAGTTTACTAACACCAAATAAGGTTGACCATTCCACTTGAAAATCTCGGTGGCTATTGTCGACCAAGGTAGTTCAGGAATCTGGTTTAGCTGAAGTGGTTCCTTCTGTTAATGTGGCTTTGCACTATTACACATGCAACCAGATAAAAGTGCTCTCTCAATGTCTTGCGACATAGAGAGCCAAGATACTAGTCTTCTTGCTCTTCTTTTGGTAGAGTTGGTTCTTGGGTGACCAGGATGGAAGATAGTAATGTACTCTTGTTGCAAGGACTTTGGAACAATTACTTTCATACCTTTCATAATGATACCTTTGTCAGACAAAATCTCATCTCTGTATAGAAATTAAGATTGCGCTTCTTGAGGTAAGCTAGATTGCTTTGATGGCCACCTTTGATTGATAAAGTGGTTCAGCCTTTGTCAAACTGGATCTGTGGCTGTGGTCTCTCAACTCATCAAGACGTGTGGAAGAAAAATTTCTCACTTCCATGATTTCAAAATCAAGGTTCTCATTCTCATGCTGTTCTGTGGTGTTTCTGGGTAATCTGGATAATGTATCAGCAAGATAAGGAAGTTTGCCTTTGTTGTAGACAATAGTGAAATTATACTTTTGCAATCTTAACATCATGCATTGCAGTCTGGCTGGAGATGAATGCATTGGCTTTCTCAAGATAGTAACTAAAGGTTGGTGGTCTGTTTCAATCTGGATAGTTCTATCATAAACATAATCATGGAACTTAGAACATACAAACACAATTGCCAAAAGCTGTTTCTTGATCTGAGCATACTACATTTCAGTTTGGGTAAGAGATCTCGATGCATAGACAACAGGTTGACCATTTTATAGAATGACTGCACCAAGGCCAAATTTTGAAGCAGCACATGAAAGAGTAACTGGCTTGTGAACATCATAGTATCTGAGAGTTGGTGGACTAGCAATTCTTTGTTTCAGGACATCAAACGCTTTTTGGTGTTGCTCTAACCAAGAGCTGGATACATCTTTACGTGTTAGCTCTCTAAGCGGTGCTGATAGTTGGCTCAGGTCTGTAATGAACTTGCCTAGGTAGTTAATCATGCCAAGAAAATGTTGCAGGGCTTGAACATTGTCTGGAGCTGGCATCTTAAGAATGGCTGTTTGCTTTGAAGGGTCTGGTCGTAGGCCTGAACTAATACATAAATAACCAACATAAGTGACCGCTTGTAGCCTGAATTTGTATTTCTGTGGATTCAGATTAAGATTCACTTGACCTGTCCTTTCCAGAACATTTCTGAAGTTTCTGTCATGCTCAGCTTTACCATTACCTCCTACTAGTATGTCATCTACTATAATAGCACAAGGATCCCCAGAAAAAAGTTGCTCCATTGCACGTTGAAAGACTTCACTTACAGAATTTATTCCAAATGGCATTCTCAAAAATCTGTACCTGCTAAACTGAGTTCTGAATGTAGTGAGCAATGATGATTTCTTATCAAGTCGAATTTGCCAAAATGAGCTCTTTGCATCTAGAACAGAAAAAGCAGTGGCATTTGGCATCAGAGCTGCGACTTCTTCGACTGTGCGCATTGGATGATGAGGTCTTTTAGTGCTTTGTTTAAATCTCGTGTATCAATACATATTCAAATGTTATCTGAGCTTTTCTTATGAGCTACCACCATGGAAGATACCCATTCAATTGCTTCTGCAACTGGATAAATCACACCTTGCCACACCATTTTATCTAACTCACTTTGACTCTGTCCTGCATGGCTAATGGAACTTTTCAAGTTGGTCTGATAACTGGACTGACATCTGGATCTAACTTCATGGAGTACACAACTGAAAGCTTCCCTAATTCATCTTTGAAGAGATCAGCATAGGTAGAAAAATGTACTGGGTGAAATTAGAGTAGTGGTCTTTGAAGCTAACTTGATGGACTTCCTTATTAAATGAAAGCAGTCCCATTTTCCAACTGTCTCTGAGCCCTAATAATAACTGGACGTGCCTCTTGACCACATAAAATAACAAGTGGTAGCTTCTCCCAGCAGAGTGACATGAAAGCAATACTGAATCTTCAGTCTGAATTTCTTCACCTCCATAAGCAACAAGCTTCACACACCTTGCCATACTCTAGCAAATGTTTCTGTTGACATACCATTGCACTTGGAAACTGTGTCAACTTTGAGCTCTATGGGTTTGCCATTATCCAAACAGTACAAAATGCTTCATTCTTTGCCTTTAAATCTACTGCGTTGGCTGTTTCATAAAGGACTGACACACCATCCACATAAAGAGTAAGGTTGCAGCTCTCTAAACCGATCAACTAATTTCTTTAAAAAATTCCCTTTTAATAAAAGAATTTGGGCCTTTTGATTTACAAAACTTTTTGAAATCATTCCATTTATTGCATTTGTGGCATCGTTGAACAAAAGCTAAACATTTTTCCCTTTTAGATTCATGATTTCCATCAAAATTACGACAGTTGGCAATAAAATTGTTGGGGCCAATGCTTTGAGTTTACTGATTCACTCTTTTGCTTCACTGAGACTGTGCAAACTCTGGAATTTGATGGAAAGCTTTGGGGTTTACCAGTGAGTGTTGTGGGGGCTACAGTTGCTGTCATGTTCTTTGGCCTGTTTCTTTTTACAACATGCTGCATACTAACAACATGAGCTTTGTCACTGTGTCTTCTAGAGCTGTTCTCATTTGTAAGTATATGTGTGTGCTTTTCTGTGAGCTCATATATCTGACAGATCTCAGTGGACTTATTCAAAGTTAAATCACTGTCACGAAGCAAAATCTTTCTCACAGCATCATCTTTATTACCATACACAAGTTTGTCTTTTTTTAAATCATCAAATCTGCACATTTTAGCCTTGTTTCTCAAGTCAGCTATATATGCTGCAAAAGTTTCACCAGGCTTTTGACCCCTTGTATAAAATAAGTGCCTTTCCATTGTAACATTTGTCTGGGGATTACACATTTCTTTAAATTTACATTTTAAGCACTCGGGGGGGCTCCTCCTTTGACGCAGCCTGTACAACAATATGACAGTTCCCCCCCCCCTCCTGTATAGACAGCAGGTGCATACACAAATGAAAGCTCCCTTTCAATGGCTTCTGACCGAGCTAAATTAAGCAGAATAAATGCCTTTGTATGGTCATCTTTATCAAAAAATATAGCCAGTATGAAAATGTTATACTCTTCCTCAAACACTCTCCAGTACGCTGCAATATTATTGTCAAACACAAGTGGACTGGGTTTTCGAAATCCGTCTGCCATGCTCACAAAGTATGTGTTTGTGCATAGGCTGAAAATAAGGCCCTTGTAATTATGTATGAACAAACTGTTCTGTGAGCTTGTAATAACATTCAAATGCACAATAAACTCTTCAAAACACTGTACTTTGCAAAATATGCTCTGTAATGGCTGTATTTTGCAAAATAACTTGCTGTAATACTGCAAAAACATGTGTACACTTTATACACTTCTGATAACTCAGATATCTTTAATTAATACCAAAAATATGTGCTTAATGTAATATGCTGTTGTTTCCTCTTATTTTATTCATTTTATGCAATTTGGACTTTATTTCAAACATTTTGCATAGTAATTTGAATGTTTTTATCAATATCAAACATATCGGATTATGCGAATATCGTTTACAGCGTTCTGCATGCCTCGTTTCATATTTTGCAAGTAAGAAATAGTTTTGAGCAAGTTTTAATATCTGAAATTCATTTCTGACCTGTTTTGTGAATTATGCATGCAGTAGAGATGATTCACTCCTTTATATTCCTCCAATGCCAGGCGGGTGCCTTTCGGACTTAAGTGGAAGAAACTGGAGCTCTTTCTGGTAACAAATCATTTTGGACTTTCTTCTTCTAACCTTTTGTCCCTTTAGACATGCCACTTTAATACCATGTCCTTTTAGACATGCCACTTCTGACACCATGTTGCTCGTCCCTCTCTAACATAGATGACAAGCAGGTGGGGTATTTCGTTTAGATGCTTCAATACATAGACACACATCAGGGTGGATAGCAGCATCATATAATATAAACAAACTGATTAACAGACAGACCTTACATACATAATGCTTACATCTCAACAGCTTATTACAAAATGGCAGTCAGACTTGCATGTGCTCAGTATTTATACACTTGTGCAAGCATTGGATAGCTTCTTAAAGGTACATGCACACACTTTGATCTACAGTAATAGTCCTTTGTACATTGTTTGGCTTCCAGAATTGTCTGGAATGTTCCAAAAGTAACCTTTCTGATGCCTTCCTCAATTGTTAAATGACTGCAACATCTGTTTCACTCACTCTGATCTATAAATCTCAGTATTCTGTAAGCTTTAGACATTGTATTTTCATATTCATCTGTATTTTTCATCCTATTGATGATTATAGTCCCAAATTTGACTTTAGAAGCCTCCTGCATTATGGTAGCTGCTGGGCTTTTTTCTTCTACTGCCCTCAGATCACTGCACCTCAGAATTTTCTCTCATTCCAACACTAAAGGATGTGAATACTTTCATCATGTGAAAACTGTGATATCACATACTGGGTCCTTGTTCTACTTGTTTATCTGGTCATTTCCACAGATTGTGTCCCAGTCCTAACAGTCTTAGCATGAAAGTTTCTGAAAGGCATCATGCTCATACCTGTCAGATGACAATGAGGACCATTAGAGATGCAATTGCAGCAATCACCCCAGGGAGAGTACCCTGAGGTTGCTCAACTAACTCATCTTTGTTTGAGTGTCTGGAATGTCACACAACTTGGCCCACCAGTGAAGGCTCAGTGATAGCACCGAGAATGAAGAAGCCTTCTTCCCAGGCTGCCAGTCTAGGTTATATGCAATCAATGACATACCTGGGAAGCCACTGGGGCCACAGAATCAGTCCACACATGAGATATGCATATGCTGTTTGATATCTACTAGGAATTAACCTTGTGGGTCTGGAAGCAATGGCCTTTCATGTACAAGAACCACTGAGAGTCAATATATGCTTCTCCAGTACCAGTACTCTTTCTGGACACTTGGCACTCTGATGTTTCTCGGTTGTCACTGCAGGGGAAAGTCAGGCCCTACCTTCCCATCAAGCTAGTCAAGAATCTTCCTCTCCCTCATTTTCTTAGGAAAGAGATTCTGACTATATAATTTTGCTATGTTTTGTTTTCTTTGAGCTTTTCTCTCCAGGCCTCCACTGAAAATGTTTTTTTTTTTTTTTTGCTCAGTCAGACTGTCACAGTCAACAAATGGAAATAACATAAATTAATAATAATGCAATAAGTTTTAATACACCAAAATACTAATTTCAGAAGCATACATTTTGAAAACTTACGAACATTACTATTGCAAGATTTGTCAAGAGGGTCTAAATATGCCTTTAGTGAAACCAGAACTTATTCTTGCTCTTAGCAGTAAAACCGATTTACATGGAAACTGTCTTTTAAATAAAGGGGGTGGGGTGGGGGCTTCTTCTTGAAATAAAAACATTCTCTTGTGGCGGCAATACGCATATCTAAATATTTTAAAGAGTGTTTTCTATCCTAACAGGTGCAAGTAAAGTTTCTTCATACATACCTTTCAACTATACAGATTTTCACTGCATGTCCAGATTTTTGCCTTACAGTTTTGGTCCATTTTTTATAAAATTTTGGTTTCCTGGCAAATTAGTGTCAAATAGTTAAAGACTGAAGTTATAAAATAAGGATAGACTTGAGTTTCAGACTTCATAACCTTCAGAAAATTAATGCTAATGCAAACCCTGTTATTCTACCAACTTTCTAAGTTTGTAAGAGCAATATTTAAAAATTGTCCCTATTGTTGGGCCTTTGTCCCCCTTTTATTTATGGCTCTGTCCAGATTTCTTGCTCTAAGAGGTTGAAAGGTATGTCTTCATAGCCTTTGATTATAACAGGTGCAGATACAGGTTTCTCATCTGCAGCTTCCACAGATGTATCAAATGTCTCTTACTGAACTTACAGTGTTACTCATAAGAAACATATAAAGGTTAAAATGACCATGGGAATGTAAGGCTAGGCTTAAGAGCCTCAAAAATAAATAGCCTAATAAATATACAAGAACATATGAATCTTTACACCTTTGAGCTTCTGAGCTTTTGAGCGTCACAGACTGTCTCAATCTCTTTGAATCTTGTTCTGGTTTGATTAATATGCCTTCTCTCAGATGGACCATGACAAAAAGCACAATATGAAGTATAGATCTTGAAGAATTTCAATATCTCTGTGAATCTATTTAGGGTCATAACTGTATTTCTAACATCAGAGTCCCACCTTGATCGGCCCAGTTCATCCTCTTCACCATGCCCTACTAGATATCAAGAATGTTCCTACATAGGACAAAGACCAGAGAGTAAGTCTGAGCCTAGTCCTGACCTACCCTCCAGGAGGACAGGTCTGATCCTAGTCCTCCTAGAGATAAGAGTATTATTACAAGGGACTTCCAGGTTACATTGTGAAGCTGTGACTGTGGATATAGTATTGGCATTCATTTCTGAATGCTAGCACTGCAATACCATGCCACTGGCAACTGCCAGTTGTGCCACCCTAACAGCTTGTGTTCAGGGCAGCTGCCTCTCCACCTTTCCATAGCTACACCACTGCAGTTGAGCTCATCCACGACAGTTGAAGCTTTGAGCTCAGACCAGTTGTCTACCTCAGATAATGAAGAGAGACCATTTGGTGCTGCACATTTTTGCATCCCGAGATCTTTCTTGGGCAATGGTGTTGTTGAAACCCAAGCTGATCATCAAAAGCTCAAGGATAACTTTTCTAATCCTTTGGAGCTGTCCATCATGACACTTGGCCACAGGCTGGGTTACTTAGGACCAAGACCTTCTCTCCTGAAGTCTTTCCTCATGCTCAGCCAACTCAAGTCAAGCGACTAGGTCATCTTACACAAATACCCATGCCTCAAGACCCAGACATCACAAACATATTTGCCAGCTGCTTGGAGCTTGAGTCATGAGTGGGGATTCCTGTGCTTAGGTGATACAGCCAGGAAAGCAGTGCCAAGCCAGGCAAAGACCTCCCTATCCTATGTAACATTCATAGTGGGTCCAAACATAAGCAGAGTATGTCTACACATTCCTTCACCTAGCCCCACATTTTACACACATATTCTCTCTCTCTCTCTATATATATATCTCTGTCTTCCCCTCCCCCAAACCCCACCTCCTTAGCCTCTTCTAATTCATACACCTGTATATATTTTATATCTTCTGTTGTGAAGGTAAATCTTAAATAGTTGCACAGGACCAACTCCTCACATCAGATCTATCATATTTTATCTTGCTTTCTTTCTCAGCTTCCTGTAGGGATATCTCCCTTCTACAATTCTCTATGCTTTATTTATGTATTTATTTTAATATGAGGTTGTTGCATGACTGCTTATTTTTAATTGCAAGTTATTCTTTTTCTGGGTAGGACCTAAAAGTGGTCAGTGATGTCACCAGACATCCGACTGGCACTCATCAGTCACGCATTCATTTGAGAAAGACACTGCAAGCAAACTCTCACTAGTAGTTGAGGTGAGGTGTGAGAGTTTCCAATTCTTAGGCTCATATAAGGAGTCTGAAGACTCAGAGGCCATTATTTATGAATTGGAAAGGGCAATGAGCCTTCTCCTGTCTCTCTCTTTCCCAGATAACTTTTCATTCGATGAGAACTCCAGACTGATAATGCCTAGTACAGACTAGCATCATCTCTTTCTCTCTTCCTACCAGAAACATCTACATGAGTAACTTAGGAAGAAGGTAGAAGGTCATCTCCTTATAGAGCCAGTTAATAGAAATGCTGTCTGATTCATACAAGTTCCTCTGGTTCATTCTGGACACTTCCCTGACTTTTTCCTTATCACCTTTCACAAGCCTAATTCACCAGACAGTCCAAAGTGAAAATCAGAATCCTACAAGCCCTCTTTAATGTACCATAGACATGATGCTATGTCAAATGGGATATCTTCAGTCTAGCATAGGTATCAGAGATTATAACATGTTGCTAACTCCAATGGGACATGTTTAGTCTAGTACAGGTTTCAGAGGCTACAACATGTTGTTACCTCCAGAGGGAAGGCTGGCATAGGTCTTAGAGACCACAGTATGTTGCTACCTTGTTCTAGACAAAACAGTCCAAGGTTGTGGCCATATGCAATAAGAGGAGTTATTCTTCTGCCACATTATGCCTTAGGGTCTTCACCTATTTGCCTCACCTGTCTATGTTCTAGTCCTGCTTAATAAATCATGAATTTCAAAAAACAGCAGATTTCTCTATGTCTGGGTTTAAGGAAGCTCTGTATGGCTTCCAAAGTGAGTTTTCTTGTAGCTCACTCTGCTCTGGCCAGGTTCACAACCTAAGGAATGGCCTCAACAAGATGGCATTCTTGAGACTGTTATTCCCTCTATCGGAAACTCAAAAATAACATTTTGGATACCAGTTTAAGAGGGATATGGTCCTTTGCCAGGTCTTTCATGACCTGGTAGATTAGATGACCTCCTCATGAAGAAACAAACCCTCACCATTGTGGAGGGCCTATTTTATCACTCATGCATTCCTCATCTTCCTGTTTTAGACCGCACAGACTCTAAAAGAGGAAGAAACTTCCTCATATTAAAAGAAGTCTCTTTAACATCACTTAATATTATGCTCTCATGTGCCAGCTAAGCTTTCTTAGTCCAGCTAAACCAGTCCTATTTATAGTTGGGTCCATCGATGGATTATGGTTGCTTGACTTGTATGGAGTTTGGTTGTCTGAATTCACTCTTTCCTTGGACTAGTGAGTTCTAGAAATGGGCTTCTTAGACCATATCTTGGAATTCTCAGAATATCCTCCAGAAAAGGCTCTGCTGAAAGAACAGTGTCAGTAAAACTCTTATGGGTCAAAGAAGCTGTTTCTAAGGAACAGAATGTTAGTTATTCCTCCCAAATGTTCCTAGTTCTGAAGGGAATGGTTGGTTCCCATTCCAGTTTGGACCTCAGTATCTTCAACCAACACATTCACTGAATTTAATTTTGTCTGGTGACCTTTCAAGGTCTCATGCGTGTACTGCCACATGATGTCTGAATAATGTTGTTTCGCCCAATGGATGTCTTTTGATAAGTTTGTGGGATCTGTACAGGTTCCTCTGGTTCATTCTGGACACTTCCCATCCACCTCTTGATAGACATCCCATCCCCGCAGTTGAACCCATTGCATTTCCTTATGACAGACACTTCACTTCTGGGGATGGGAAACTTACCTTGGGTCTTGCATGGTTCAAGGACCACATCGGCCAGCTGGAACTGGGAACAATCGCCTTATACCTGAAGGTCTTGGAGGAAAAAGGATTTGGAAGTCACTTCTTGTTTGGTTAAAAAAAACAATTCTATAGCATCTAAGCAAATAAATGGAAACATGGTTATACCTAATGTGCAGAAAGGTAATGTTGAACTGGCAGTTAATCATAGATATATGTGTGTTATTCAGCTGTTCGCATGACAGGAAAGCTGAATAAGCTGGCAGACACTACCTGCTATTGCTTAATTCCTCACCTGAATCTATGAATTCAGATGCCTTTTTTGGTTTGAGAGTTCCAGAAGTGAGATACTCTGGATATTGGCCTATTTGCCACTTAGGAGAATGTGTCCTCTCTTACCACTGTGCTCACTGAATCACGGCAAGAGATAGGTAGCAGTGGATATATTCTCCATCTAATGGTACTGGAAATTCCTGTACACCTTCCACTGTTTTCTCTAATTCCATACTTTATTTCAAAGTTAAGGGGAGAAAAAAATAAAGCTAACTGTAGTCAACCAAGTAGCTGAGGAGAATGTAGTTTCAGACTCTAAGTTCCTGGACAGCAGTGAAAACAATCTTAGTTCAGAATGTGACAAAAGGAGGTACTGCCAGCACAGCTAGCTGGAATTTTGTAAATAATTATATGTCATTTATGAATATCAAACTAATTTATATAAGATGCTTGTGTTACAAATGTATTGGAACTGTATGTCATGTGTATATCATACTTCTTGGTACAGACATGTGTGTTGAAAAGGTATTTTATAAAGTGTTTGTGTTTGAAATGTATCCACAGTGTGCCTTACTGGAAGAGAACAGAAATGTACATGTACTATTGTAACTATTTAACTGTATATGTTTCAACAGAGGAACCTGAAAAATAGGAGGTTAACCTCAGTCCAGCAAACTTTAGAAAAAGTATCTGAAATTAAATCACTTTATAGGCTAGGCCATAAAGATGCTATTTCACAGGTTTCAATGTAGCCAGAGACAAAAAAGCCTGTACTAGGAGGCTTTCTGTGTTGTCTCTGGGGTGAAGTAATTACTTCTCTGAAAGCACAAAGGAATGCAATTGTTTTATGACTTCCAGCACCTGTCAAAGATCTGAGCAAAAGCCCTTTAGGTGTATTTTTACAGGTAGGTGCTAAGTCCTGCCAGCTTCAGCAATGGGGGTTTAACCTGGTAACTAGAAGTCAGATGACAAGAAATTATGTCATTCTGCAAGCTATCCCAGCAGTAATATTTTAGATATTATTTTGAGAAGTCTCTTAGTGAGACGGAGCATTCTATATTCTCTCTTGGACCTGACAACAAGAAGAACCATTCACCACATCATCTGCTTTGCTCTGTTAGTAAGTTACTATAGTATAGTAATTCTCTTAAATACAGTCAGGAATATAATGAAGCTTAGTTTAGATATATTTCTTTATTTGTCTGAGCCAGTCCTGCAATATTGTTTTAAATATTTCCTGTGTTTTGAACTCTGATGTCACTGTGAATATATACTTAGTATTTTCTTGTTCTTTTATTATTTATTATTATATTTAAGTTTTGAGAGTGCTTACATATTTATTTGATGACACTGTGAGGGTCACTCCTAATAACCTTGCTTTTGGTCAGACTACCATTTGCATTAATATTCATGTAACACAGTAAAATTGGTCACCCTTTGTTAAGGGCCTTAAAATAGCTATTGAGGAGTGACTGGTGGCATTGGAAACTACCTTATAGTCTGGGCAGAGGGGACATAGCTAGTAAACCTGTGCTATCCTTTCCCAGGTGTGCATGTGTGTATAAATCAAACCTCAAAGAGTGTGTGTGTGTGTCAGCTACTTGGGCAGGGACATGAAGCACTGGTTGGACAGAGAGGGTGCTGGAGGTCTTGGCTTGGTCACTCAGCTGAGATTTTAACTCTATAGCTGTGCCAGTGGGGAGTCTTATTTGGGGATCTGGAGGAAGAGGTAGAAACCAGCCCTGGACTGACTGTGCTTTCTGTGTGCTCTTAAGGGAAATTGCACTTGATGCAGAGAGCTACTTCTGGAAATACTGTGTGAGTACCTGTTATCCTCCCAGGAATGTCCCACCACAGGTGCCAGTAGTGAGGATTGAGGCTCCTTGATTACTGACCTAGAGGTGGGATATCCATGTCACATATTGGTTGGCAGTGGTGGGTCATCACACAGATCATGGTTGTTCACCATTTTTTGGGTGATAACTGACTTCATCTCAGGTCTTGAATCCACATGTAGTTCCTCTAATCCTTCTAGACTGCTTAGTGATAGTCTCAAAAATGGTTGAAGCTGCAAGGAAGCTTTTCACTTGGCATGTCTATGCTTCCAAATGGAAACAGTTCTCCTTTTTGGTGAAGCAGTATCCTGTACCATACCTCAAAACCTCTTAGGTTGTAAATCTGGACAAAGCCGGAAATAATAGGGGAGCAAAGGCCGAAAAACAGGGAGAAATTTTAAATACTGCACTTATAAACTTAGAAAGTCGATAGAATAAAATGTTTTGAATTAGCATGCATTTTCTAGTAGGTATGAAGTCTGGTACTCAAATGTCTGTCATTATTTAGTGACATCCAACCTCATTAATTTGCCAGAAAACTACAAATTTTATGTGGAACAAAGCAAAAGCATTAGTCAAAAATCTGTACATTCTGTGAAAATCTGGACAGTTGAAAGGTATGTCTTGTACTGTCCCAGGCTAATAGTTGGCAGGTGATTCTTACCTAATTCAGGTATCTGTATAATTTGGACCTCATTATTTTGTGGTCAGTCTGCGTGTTTCAGCATATTATTGAAATATGCAAGGAAACTGGAAATTCTGTAGAAAATTCATGTGCACAAGTAAGCACATGCTGAGCCTCTGAGTGAGCACAGAAGGGATGCCAGCTGGGAAATGACTGTAGAACTAAGTGTTGTGAAGCAGTAATGCTAATAAGTGCGCAAGTGTGACACCCTAATTCAATAATTTGACTTAATAAGTAATTACAAAACCATATCCAGGCAGTTTAAATACTAGCCCACCAGGCAGCTTCATTAGCAGTAAATGACTCAAATAATCAAATGCCTTTGATAAATCATTGCAAACAGGAAGATCACTTGCTTTTTGTTCACTAAAAAGTCAACATTCTTCCACTGATTGTAGAAGCTCTGAGTGTGTCTATCATGCGAGCTTCTTGACAAAGGAGTTTAAAGGACTTACTGTAGCCTCTTTAGTCATATGTCACATTTTTTTCTAATTTTGGCACATCAACATTGCAGATATTTTTCAGAATTTGTGACTAAAGAAAAACAGGCTATCAATTCTCAGTTTTTGATTGTTTTCCCTTTTAGAGAACTGAAATACCTTTACCATTTGAAGAGAGATTGAAAAGGTGCTTCAACTGTTTTTTGTACCTTAAAATGATTTGTTGGATATGCTGATTACAAACATGTTTTTGACATTTAATGTGTGACTTTTGATGCCATTTTGGTATCAACAGTGAGTCATTTGACATCTCTGGAATGATTGCTTCAGAACAGGTGAAGAATGAAGAGGAGGTGTTTTACAAGGAACAAACTGAATATGAGGGGCACCTGGTTAATGTTGAAGCTAGAGAGGAAAATAATTTTGTTGAATGGTTATGAAGTAATAGAAAGCAGATATGGTAGGTGCCTTGGAAACAGAAGTAGTATCTGGACATTTGAATGACTATGTTAAACAGCTGAAGTTGTTTTTAGAGTGAGTTTTTGAAGGAGCAATATAATGTCATGATACTGTATCACAAAGATGGTAGACGTGTGACATAAATTAATAGAACAAAACTGTGAGATAATATATGTGCATCTATCTATCTATCTATCTATCTATCCATCTATATTTTTTGGTTCCCCGAGACCTCATTATTACCAGCCTGAACCCCAATGCCCCACATCCACATTGCGTTTAGTAGCTATTCTCCTACCCCTAAATGTTTTCTGGTGTTGCTAAGGCTGGTTATTTAACTTAAAAGCATCCTGAGGACTTGACCATGTGTGTTTTTGTCCCATTTTTTTTTTTTGTGTATTATATGCAATACCCACTTTCCCTTTCACTTTCCCTGCTCCCCATGCTCATTGGTCAAGTCCAATTGCAACTCACTTCTTTTGACCATGCCTCCCATTAGGGACTGTCCCCAACGAGCTCCTTCCCCTCCAGGATAAGCACGCCAATTCATCCCTGCCTCTCCGTCAGTCACCCAAGCTGCTAATTGAACCTTGGTCAACTGGGCCAAAGATCAGATAGCATATATTGAGCAGAAATTGGTAACTCTGGAGGACAAATAAGGATGAGATACTTGCATCTGGATGGGTTCCTAGAAGGTGAAAAAGGAATCAGCTGTTTGGAGTTTGTGAAAACTTTGATAGAACAATGGACTGGATTTTCTAAAAGTTCACTTGGCATTGAAAAGACCTACAGATTGCAATAGGTGGTGGCTGATAGAGCATATGTTCAACTGAGAGTGATTTGGGTTCAGTTTATGATTTGGTATGAAAAGGACCATGTTTTATCAATGGTTCCTCAGCCTGGTAACAGGATAAATGTTGATTGTCAAAGTATTTATGTGGATCATGATTTCAGTGAGATGACCATTGTCACTCATCTTTGGTTATAAGTCAAGACAAGCAGGCAGGTAGTTCATTTATATGCTTTATTACACAGAAACACATCAGGATGGATAGCATCAATACAAAATATAAATGAACAGATTAACTGATAAACTATACAGACATGCATGCTTACATCTCAACAGCTTACTACAAAATGGCAGTCAGGCTCACACATGCTCAGTAATTATATACATGTGCAAGCCCATGGAAAGCTTCTTAAAGGTACACATACATACTGATCAACATCTTCCCTCTTTAATGAATTGCCCACAATAAAGTGACATTTGAAAAAGACATGCAATTGTACAGACAGTAAGAAATAAACACAACGTTCATGCTCAAGTTGCAGTGTATCTGGAAAATGGTCTTGAAATGCGACCTGATCTAGTAATATAGCAATTATAAGTGGGTTTAACAACAGGGACAGACATTGCTGAACAAACTGTTTCAGGAGCTTTGGGATTCTTCTCAGTAACAGGGATATTTACTGGAACATCCTCTGGAACTGGAATACTGGATAACTCACTCTGAGATCTAGAGTCTTTCTTGCAGGTATGATACTGCAATACATGCTCAGACACCGGGACTAAATGTTTCCGATTTCACCTAAATTTAACTCCTTGGGATCCACAATGTACAGACTTGGCTCTGGACATACACTTTTCACAACTCCAATCCGATCAAAACCTTTGGACGTCTGCATCCTCACTATCTTCCCTTCTCATAATGGATTGAGCGGTTTGCTCGTCTTATCATAATAGGACTTCTGGGATAAGTGCTTCTTTAACAGATGGGCTTTCACTGATCTGCTGTTCTTGATACATGGAACCAATAGATTACTGCTGGTTCTGGTTTGTCACAGCAGAAGTCTCTGTGCAGGTGAACTAAGATGTTTATCAAGAGGAATATTTCTGAGATTCAAGAGATTCAGGAAAACATCACTATTGTCTCGTTTCAACTTCTCTGGTAACTGTTTTGCACTTGGAACTGCACGTTCTGCAAACCATTTGACTGTGGGTACTCACACTACTTGTAACGTGAATAAAGTCACACTCTTCAGCAAATCTTTTGAACTGCTGGCTTGTAAACTGTGTACCATTGTCAGAAATAACTTTGTGTGAACTACCATGGACTGCAAAATTACACTTCATATTAGTAATGACAGTACTGGACACTAGAACAGAAAGTAGATAAATCTTGAACCAATCTGAATAAAAGTCTACTAACACCAAGTAATCTGTATAATCTAGTAGCTACATGCAAAAGCGCTTATCTATCTCTGCACCAGTTTTGTTTTATTTTTATTTTATTCATTAAATTGTTTAGCTCATCCCTGCCGTAGACTGCTGGTGTACTTTTATACAGTTTACTTGTTTGTTGTGCTTGCACAGCAGTGGTTTAATCTCTCTTGCAGCATTTTCATTTTGGATTAATAGCACAGCTAACACCAAGTAATGCTGACCATTTCATTTGAAGATGGGTGTAGCTACTGTCAATCAAGGTAGTTCAGGAATCTGGTTTAGCTGAAGTGGTTCTTTCTGTTGATGTGGCTCAGTACTATTACATACAGAACAAAATGAAAGCATTATCTCAATATCCCTAATCTTGTTGCACGGATTTTTCAACAATCACTTTTGGACCTTTCATGATGATACCATCATCGAACAAAATCTCATCTCTGTAAGGAAAATAAGGTTGCAGGTCTACTGGGAAACAAGATATTGCTTTGACGGTCATCCTCAACTGATAAAATGGCTGAGCGTCTGAAGAATTGGATCTGAGGCTGTATAACTTCTAAGCTCATCAAGATGTGTGGAAGAAAAATGTTTTACTTCCATGACTTCAAAATCAAGTTTCTCATTTTCATGCTGTTCAGTGGTATTTCTGGGTGATCTGGATAAGGTATCAGCAAGATAAAGAAGTTTGCCTTTCATGTAGACAAGACTGAAGTAATACTTTTGCAATTTCAACATCACGTGTTGCAATCTGGCAGGAGCTGTATGCATAGGCTCTCTCAAAATACTGACTAGAGGTTGGTGATTTGTTTCAGTTTGGCTAGGTTGATCATAAATATAATCATGGAACTTCGAACATGCAAACACAATTGCCAAGAGCTCTTTTTCAATCTGCACATACTGCATCTCGGTTTGGGTTAGAGTTCTGGATGCATAGGCTACTGGTCTACCCTCTTGAAGAATGACTCACCAAGACCAAATTTTGAAGCATCACAAGAAAGAGTAACTAGTTTGTGAACATTATAGTATCTAAGAGTTGGTGGAGTGGCAATTCTCTGTTTCAGGACATCAAATGCTCTTTGGTGTTGTTCTAACTATGACCAGGATACATCTCTGCATGTCAACTCTCTGAGCAATGCTGAAGGTTGGCTCAAGTCTGGAATGAACTTGCCTATGTAGTTAACCATGCAAAGAAAATGTTGTAGAGCTTGAACATTATCTAGAGCTGGTAGGGTTGCCACCTTTCATTGTGGCTAAAACTGGAATAAAGCCACACCCCTCACATCACCAGTAACCCCACTCACCCACCCATCTCCTGCCCATTTTGTGACATCATGATTTTCATCACCTGGTGGGGAACGCCCTCTTTTTCCATTCCTACTGCCTGTTTTCAGCTGATTTACTATACTATGCTTTTCTGTAAAAAAAGCATAGTAAATCAGCCGATTTACAAACTCCGATAGTCTGTTTTGTTTGTACAGTGTTTTCTGGACTATCAGAGAATCAGTTTGATTTCTGGATAGTCTGGAAAAAAAACGGAAGAGTGGCAACCCTAAGAGCTGGCATCTCAAGAATTGCTGTTTGCTTAGAAGGATCTGGTTGTAAACCTGAACTGGTAAACAAGTGACCAACATAAGTAACTTCTCGTATGCTGAATTTGCACTTCTGAGCATTTAACTTAAGATTCACTTCACATGCTCTTTCCAGAACTTTCTTGAGGTTTCTGTCATGCTCAGCTTCATCATTACCTCCTACTAGAATATCATCTACTATAATAGCACACAAATACCCAGAAAATATTTGTTCCATGGCACTCTCGAACACTTCACTGGCAGAATTTATCCTAAATGGCATTCTCAAAACTCCGAACCTGCCAAAAGGAGTACTGAAAGTGGTTAGCAATGAGGATTTTCGGTCAAACAAAATTTGCCAAAATTAACTTTTTGCATCCAAGACAGAAAAAACAGTGGCATTTGGCAAAACATTTCTTTGACTGTATGCATTGGATGATGAGGTCTTTTCAGTGCTTTGTTCAAATTTTGATATCATCTGAGCTTTTCTTATGAGCTACCACCATGGAAGATGCTCATTCAGTAGGTTCATCAACTGGATAAATTATATCTTGCTGCACCATTTTGTCTAGATTGGCCTTGACTCTATTCTGCATAACTAGTGGAACTTTCTGGGCTGGTCTGACAACTGGACTGACTTCAGGGTCTAACTTCATGGAGTACACAACTGGTAGTTTGCCTAGTTTGTCTTTGAAAAGATCAGCATAGGTAAGGAAAATAGACTGGGTGAAATTAGAACAGTGGTATTTTAAAAGCTTAGATAGTGGACTTCCTTATTAAATGAATAGTAGTCACATTTTCAAACTGTCTCCGAGGCCTAATAATGACTGTATGTGTCTTTTGCTACGTAAAATTGCAAGTCATAGCTCTTCCCAGCAGAGTAACATGAAAGCACTACTGAACCTTTGGTTTGAATTTCTTCACCACCATATGCAACAAGCTTCACACACTTTGCCAGATCAAGCTTCTCACCAGCACATACTCTTGCAAATGTTTCTGTTGACATAACATTGGACTTTGAACCTGTGTCGACTTTGAGCTCTGTGGGTCTCCAATTTATCTGAACAGTACAAAATACTTCATTCGTTGCCCATAAATCTACTGCATTGATCATTTCATTAAGCACAGATACACCATTAACATAAAAAGTATGGTCACAGCTTTCTAATTGATCAACTTGTCTGTTAGAATGCCCTCTTTTGATTTACAACATTTTTGGAATTAAGTCCACTTTTTACATCTGTGGCATTGCTGACCAAAAGCTAAGCACTTTTCTCTTTTAGACACATGATTTCCACCACAGTTACAACAGTCGACTATGAGGCTAGTTGAGGGAGCATGCTTTGAGTTTGCTGACTCACCCTTGTGCTTCACTGAGACTGCGTGCACTCTGGAATTTGCTAAAAAGCTACGGGGTTGCCCAGAGACCATTGCAGGGCTCACAGTTGCTGCCATGTGCTTGAGCCTGTTTCTTATAACCATGTGCTGCATACTATCAACATTAGTACCAGAAAATATTGGAAGCATGCATTTCTCATTTATAAGCATATTTGTGTGCTTTTCTGTAAGCTCATATATTTGACAAATCTCTATGGCCTTATTCAAAGTTAAATCACTGTCATGAAGCAAAATCTTTCTCACTGAATCATCTTTAATACCACACACAAGTCTGTCTTTTATTAACTCAACCCTTAAATCGCCAAATCTGCACATTTTAGCTTTATTTCTCAAATCAGCTATATATGTTGCAAAAGTTTCACCAGGCTTTTGATCCCTTGTGTAAAATTAGTGCCTTTTCATTATAATATTCATTTAGGGGTTACACATTTCTCTAAATTTACATTTTAAGCACTCAGGGTCTTCCTGCGATTCAGCTGGTACTGCTATATGCAATTTTCTATCTCTCCTGCAAATACAGCAGGTGCATACACACATGCACACTCTCTTTCTATAGCTTCTGAACCAGCTAAATTAAGCAGAATAAATGTCTTTGTATGAGAATCTTTGTCAGAAAAGGCTGCTTGTATGAAAATATCATAGTCTTGTTCAAACACTCTCCAGTTTTCTGCAATATTATTATCAAAGACAAGTGGACTTGGTTTTCAAAATCCTTCAGGCATGCCAACAAAGTATGCTCAAACACACTAAAAATATGGCCCTTGACATTATATACGAACATGTACACACAGCCAGTACTTGTAATAACATTCAAATGCACAATAAACTCTTTGAAATACTTTACTTTGTGAAATATACTTTGAAATGGCTGTATTTTGTGAAATAACTGTACTGTAATACTGCCCAAACTTACAAACACTTTATACACCTCGGATGTTTGGAATAGCTTTAATTAATGCAAAAAAGTAGCACATAGTGAAAAATTGTGGTCATTCCCCAGTTTTATACATTTTATGTGATTTGGGCATTATTTCAAACATTTTCATAACAGTTTGAATTTTGTTTATCAATATGTCACAATTTTGGACATTTTATTTAACTAGAAATTTGTTTTGAGCATGCTGAATGCTTCATTTTATATTCTTTGAATAAGAAATAATTTGAGCAAGTTTTAGTACCTGAAAAATTCATTTCTGACCTGTTTTCTGAGTTATATGTGCAATAGGGATGATCTATTCCTTTATATTCCTCCAACATTAACTGAGTGCCTCTTGGTCTTGAATCTGGATCCCACTTCTGACACCATGTCACTCATCCTTGGTTATAAGTCTAGATGAACAGGTGAAGTAGTTCATTTATATGCTTTATTACGCAGAAACACATCAGGATGGATAGCAGCAATACAAAATATAAATGAACTGATTGATAGACTACACAGACATGCATGCTTGCATCTCAACAGCTTACTACAAAATGGCAGTCAGGCTTGCACGTGCTCAGTATTTATACACATGTGCAAGCCCATAGAAACCTTCTTAAAGTATGCATACATACTGAGCTTACATGAAGCAGTGGGTGCAATTTCTTGCTTCCATAAAAGACTGTCTACAATGCAAGCTAAGTTGTAGGTTATAATTTCCAGCGATTCTGAATGTGTTTTCCAACAGGAATGCAGAGTTTCACCTTGGCTCAGCTGGTGATGAATGGGCTGTAAGGCTTGCCACAATTGTTGCTTTATGTGAGAGAGGAGTTTATGACACTAGAGCAGGACAAAGGAAATGAAAGTTTGGATATAGTGGAAATGGAGGGGGAATGGGAACAGGAGTCTGACCATGAAGAAAATGGGGCAACGGTAACATACTAATTTGGAGGTGTAGGAAGGGAAGATGGATGCCTCTTGGCTCAAGAGTGGACAACGAGTTAATGAGTAATAGTGATTATAGTTGACCAAATTAACAGCAATGCTTTATTTATTTATTGCAGTACTGCAGTGATCAAAACTAACTAATTTCAGGCAGAGTCTGTCTGAATACAATGACAATCACAGGGGCAAAAATGGGTTATATATACAACATTTTCAAACAAGCATCAGAAAACATGATTGGTTTACTGATCTCTTGGAATAGACTGAGGAGACAGAGGAGAGTCTGAGTTTGAGAAGTTAAAGCAGAAGCAGTAGGAACCTAAGAGGTCAGAACTGGTGAAGCCAGTTCTGTGGCACAGTGGGGTAAACACCTGACTACAATGCAAGTAATTCAAGTCCAATTAGTGGCTCATGTGCCTGTAGAAGATAACTGGGGAGGATGGGAATAAGCAGCTTCTGAAAGCTCAACCTTTCTAATAGGGGGAGGGAGGTGGTCATGGCTTACCACAAGGGTGACACCTAGTGGGAACTCTGGGTCCTACACCCAGTGGATTGTCTGTCTGCCAAGCCACACTGTCAAACTGCAGTCAAATTAGAATCCAAGGGGATTGCAGCATGTGGAGGCATGCTTCCTCTAGGGTGACAGCAGCAGTGGAATTCAGGGGATCTGCTGAGGAGCATGGGGCACTCCCAATGAAAAAGCTACCCCCAGGACTTGTAAGCCTTACTGCTCCTTAAAACCTGACTCTTGCCAGGGAATGGAAGGAGATTGGGATTCCCAGGCAACATAAGGCTTTCATCTAGGGCAAAAATGCCCATCATCCATCCCCAAGGAACAAATGATTATTTGCAGGTAGAGGAGTCACTGGGGATAATTCCTAGAGGTAGAAAAAAAAAGACAAAGAGAAAAGAAAGGCTGCATCACTGCGGTTATGTGTCTTAAATGACACCTAATAATATGCATATAGTTTGTGCTGGAGGCCCCTAGTTGTTATTTTAGAGGATCCTTCAGAAATGGGGTCCAAATGATGAACTAATGATGCTTAAGGAGGGCATACATTACTGAGCATTTTTGTTTTATCATGTGACAGCTACATTTGAGCTGGACATGGAGACATTAATTTATCCCAAATGAGAAATGTAATTTTTCTACTGTTTCTTGAGGAGTTCTGACTATAAAGACTGTGCAAACAGCTGGGACTTTAGTCTGGGGCAGCTGCTCACACTACTGTGTGTGCTCCTTTTTCTGTCATATAATTAGTAATTTATGTTTTTTAATTAACGCTGTCTAAAAGATTGTATGAAAATGAATATGCACCATGACAGTACTGAAATGTTTAAGTTTTGTCCATCCTTGACTTAATTCTAATTGAAGGCTGTGAAAAAGCTAATTAAACATAATGCTGATTTCCAAATGCTATTTTTATCTGTAACTGTTAACCTTTCATAGGCAGCATAAATTGCTATAGGCTTAATATTAGTAAGGACAAATATGCTCGTCTTGATCTTAAATACACATATTGGAACACTAGTCCACATCAGAACAATGTATTTTAAGGTCATCGAGATAATAATGGCTTTGATGCTGAAGTTCTCCATAAAATACTGATGTAAGTCTGTGTGATGGACTGGTTTTTAAGATAGGCATGATTTCCTGTAATGATGTTTTTCCAGTAGACAACTGTCCATTTATTGAATATTTTTAATGTTTCTGAATCAGAGTTATTCAAAAACTTTTGCTAAAATAAACAATGCATGACAAAGAAGGTTTTGTTTCACATTGATTTACTGTCATTTAATGAGTTATGTTAATATACTCACAAGTTCATACGTTAATATTAGGCTGTTCATCTGGTGGACCATTTGTAGACTAGCCACAAAATCCCAATGAGAAAGTACCAAGATTTTGAATTAATATCAGACCTCATCGAAATAAAGCACATTATGCCTAGTTCTGTCCCCTTTCCATAAGGCTTTGAGGAGCCAGACTGGGGCTGTACTTATGACTGGCCATCCAGTCATCTAGGTTACACTTAAAAAGGGTTAGGGAGACACTCTGCTTTATATCCAAGGGGAGTCTGTTCCATAAAAGTGGGATTATCTGTGATAGATATCTATCCCGAAGGCAGACCCTGTTTATATTTTGGTGGAAGTTTAGATATCTTGAGTGGGTATTTAGGGTGTTATTATTGTGTGGATGTGTAAGAGGTCACATAGAACCAGGTCCTCTGAGGCACTATATGCTGGAGAGGGGTCCCTTCTCAGAAGCTGATAGGAAATGGAAGTGAGAGGGTGAGAGAGAGAGAGAGAGAGAGATTTAAGATGGTCATGGTAGCTCAAGGAGGACATACCTTTAATTGACTTAGTAAGGAAATGTTGCAGTCTGTTGAGCTGAGTCATATGCATTGATAAGCACATAAAAAAGGAGGGCATTATTTTCTATTATTGGTATGATAATGGAGTAATAGAAGAATGATGATGACTTCCTTGGGTTTAGAAGATACACTCGTGGTGATTAGTCTGGCTATATAATAGAATTTCCTAACAGCAGTGTACATAAAGTGGTCAAAGCATAGATTGTTGTCCATGAAAATGCCCAAGTCTCTAATAAAGAAAGTTTTTAAGGAAGTGTCATATATATGATAGGAACAATGGTGCCCAGGTTTGCCAAAGGACAGAATGCTGTGTTTCTTGGCATTTAATTTGAGTCTGTGGTCCAGACACCACTTGTTAGTGTTTATTAGGCCCTCCTGGATAATCTGGATTTCAGATGGGGAATTTATGACAGCTCTGAGTTTGCAATCATCAGCACACTTCCTTAGCCAGAAGCCTTTCTTGTCAGCCTTGATATCGGAGAAGTAGATACCAAAGAGGAATGGTCCCAGGACCGATTCCTGGGGGACAGCACAGGTAACTGCTCTTTTTGATGAGAATGTTCATCGGACACTAAGAGAATGGGTTCTGTCAGTGTGACAGTTTGTTATCCAGTGGGGTTTACTTTTAATTAGATTAGTTTACCAATAATACCAGAATATGGAATGGTATCAAAGGCCTTGGCTAACTCCAGGTATGCAGTGTGGACTGATTAGTAGGAGTCTAATGCCTCAGTGATGTGCTCAAAAAAGTTCCTCATATTTAGGAGGTAAGATCTACCTTTAACACCCCACACTGGTTTGGTTCCTGGATTTGAAGACTACCTATGTCCATTGCCTTTTAGATAAGTATGATAAGAGGTATGGGTCTAGAGTTACTACTGCAAGAAAATCCAACCAAGCTAAAGTTTTCACTGTTTGATACCTTAAACCTCCTGCAATGGAGGCCCATGGGATATATGCAAATGACCCTTAAGGACATCAAGTGCTTCAGCTACATGACTTCTGAATATCCATGACTTTTAACAGCAGTGTACATTTATGAGTTACCATAAAAACTTAAAAAGTAAAAAAGTCATGGACATTAAGAAGCAATGCAGCTGAAACTCTTGATGTCCATAAGGGGTCATTTGCATACATCCCACAGGGCTCTATTACTGAAGGTTTAAGGTATCAAAAAGTGAAAACTCTAGCTTGGCTGGATTTTTCTTCCATTTTATTTTCTGAATGTTTTGTCTGTGTGACCTTTTTACTCTTTGGTTTTGTCTACAGTTACTGGGATCAATAGTGGGTCCTGTTTTATGGAGTGGGATGACAACAGTTCTCTATACCTCTGGCATAAATCCAGTGGAAAGGCTGAGATTGAAGAGACTTAGTGATTAGTCTGCCAGATGATATTTGGCAATGACAAGATGACACCCTGCCACATTATCTGAGCCCAAACAGCTAGTGTTCTTAGATTTAGAGAGAGCAATCAAGACTTGTTTGGGCAAGATCAGGGATGGTGTAGGCATGCTAAAGAGCTGTGAAAAGTCTGGTGGAAACAGGGGAGCAAAGTCTGAGATGAATTTGCCTGCTACTACATTGGCTATGTCTTCAGTGGATGAGTATGTGGTGTTATTCTGTATTAACTTGGAGCATTGCTGAGTATTACTTAAGGTTTCTGACATAGCTGTAGAAGGCTTTGTAGTTATCTTTAGTATGGGTGGCAATTCTCAGTTTGTGCTTACTTTTGGAGGGTTTGATTTTGTTTCTAAGTTCTTTGCTGATCTTTTTGATTTTGCCGCCTAGCTGATGAGGTGTTACATTTGCTCTTAAGGGCTAAAATTTTCTTCTGCTTATTATATTATTATTTATACTGGGGTTTACCAGATGAGCTTGTCCTTCGATTTGGTACTGCATTTGTGCCTTATAGAGACCAAAGCCTCTGTGTAGGCTTGGGGGTGTGTATAGAACTTATCTGTGAATATGCAAGCATGTGAGGTGGGTTGATCTAGGTGAAGAAGATTTCTGAATTTTATCAGGTCATTAGCTGGAGTAGATTTGTCTTGGAGTAGTGTCTAAAGATAGAGAGTGCTTTTGACATAACTCGGGTCTGACACTTAAGTAAGTGTAAATGCATGATGGTCAGCCTTGACCAGTAATTTGGTAACTGTGCATGTTGAGAATGGGGGAGGGCTATATTGGTGAGAACCAAACGCAATATGTCTGAGCCCCTCATTGGGATTTGGACTAGTTTGTCTAATGAGATGGCATTAATGAAGCCCGAGAATCTTTGAGGCATACTTATTTATGGTGGTGTAAGTTTCACAGTTAATGGAGACAGAGCTGAAGTCACTCAAGAAGATACTGTTGGGTTCGATAGTGAGGGATGTCAATTGTTTTGATATTCCTCATGGACTGCCAGTATCATATCAGATGGTACTTAAATATGATGTGCTACTAGGTATTGCTTATTGTCAGTAGGATACAGAGAAGTTCAAATTCATTGTCTTGTGTTAAGAGTTTACAGGCAAATTTATTTTTTAGGAGCACAGACACATCCCCTCCAATTACACGGTCATATATGATGTTGGGTCTGAAGAAGTGTTAGGCACTAAAACCCTGCACTGTGGGGATGCTTTCACTGTTCTGAAACTGTTTCATTAACTGTACATATAGGTTCATAGACAAGTACTAGGCTAGCTGCCCTTTTAGGCCATTTTAAGCCTAGCCAATTTCCCTTTTTGTAATTGAATTAATCCATCCCATTTAGTTAGCAATTAGCCTTACCCATCCCATGGTTGTTAATTATATCTTACCCCTCAGGAGAAAAAAACTGGGATCATACAATAGATAATTTGAGGAGACCCATGCATGGGATAAAGATTTAGGAGCTGCCATTGTCCATTAGTAGTGCAGGGGGCATTCCTGAGGTACATTTTCTCTTTCCCATTCATAGATCCAAGCTGCACTTGAATATGGACAGATATGAACTTTTTTATGGGGATGGGGAGTCTGTGAGGTATACCTGTCCCTCCAAACCATTCTGTTGATGTTGCAGAAGAGGATTAGATCCCTAGACTGAAAATTTCTGATGCCATTTGACTTGCAGTAAATCATTCAGTATTATGTCAGAGAATGCCTTGTATGCAAGACATAGGTGACATCTAAGCAGTCTGTAGAATACTGAGTATAGTGACAGGGCTTTGAATTGGTCCAGGTAGTACATGTTGTATCCTGTTAGTAAGATGTCTCTGTGGACATTCCAGTTGTTGCATGGGTCTAGATAGATACATGGCAATGGGGGCATTATATTCAATGACTGGCATAATGAGGTCTGAGTAAATGGGGAGAATAACATCCCTAGATCTAGACATAATCCCTTTGTGTATAAACTGTGCAATATAGAAGCACATTCTTACAATGGATATGTAGATCAAAAGTTAGGTCACTGTCCACATACGTTCCCAAATCTTAAACAACTAGGTCAATTCTAATGGGTGTATTAATAAGGTGGTAGTTCCCTGGGGTAGATAACTTCCCAAGGGATACAATAATACATTATTTGGTGTTTAGTTTCAGTCCACGATTTTGGCACCCGTTATTTATTTGGGACAAAACTTCCTGCAGGATGGCTAAGTCATTTAGAGATTCAATGACTGCTCCTAGTTTGCAGTCATCTGCAAACTTAGTCAGCCAGAGCCCTTTGGCATTGGATTTTACTTCAGAAAAGCAGATGCCAAACAGCAGAGGTCCAGTACTGAACCTTGGGGGACTCCACTGGTGACTGATCTCTTTGTGGAGGTAACTTTACCTATTTTGATTTCCTGCATTCATCCATGAACCAGTCGTCAATCCAGCAGGTGACATAGGGGTTTATTTCCAGTTTATTTAGCTTTTCTACTATACCTGAATGGAGAATTGCGTCAAAAGCTTTGGCTAGGGCTAGGTATGCAGTGTGTACCATTTTGCCTTCATCCATTGCTTTGGTGACCTTTTCAAAAAATTCAATAGGTTGAGTAAGCATGAACTGCACTTGACAAATCCAAACTGAGATATGTCCAGTGTTTGGAGGCTCTCTATGTCCTGACTAATTAGATCCATGATAAGTCTTTCCATGGCTTTGTATGTGAGGCTGGTCAGACTTATGGTTCTATAACCGTCTGTATCTGTGTGGCTAAAGTGTACTTCATGCTATTTAAATGCATCCAGAAATACTGTCAGGACCAATTGATGAAGTATTTTTAGCTTCTGATGGCACTTTTTGGACTTTGTTTTGTGTGATAGCTAGAGGCAAACCAGTTTCAGGTGTATCTTGAGGGGCAGACAGGGGGAGAGAGGGGAAAAGTTAGAGCTAAATTTATTGGGCAGTACGTTCACTATATCTTCAGCCTCAGTGTAGGTAACATTGTTCACAATCAGCTCACTGCATTGCTGCATTGTGCTTTTGAGAGTACAAACATAACTAAAAACTGCCTTATGCTTGTCTTTGGCTTGAGTAGCAATTTCAGCCTCAAACTTGACTTTGGTATTTAGTTAAGCTCCTGAGTTGTTTGTTTATTTCAGTGACAATGGCTCTTACGTTTGGTCAAAATTATTTTCCTTTTACTATAAAGATTGTTGATATTAGGGTTCCACCATATGGGTGTGTTTCTGGGGTTTTCCCTGCTCATTTTCCTAAAGGGTATTGCTGTAGCTATGTAGCTGTTTACATGCTGGTATAGTGTGGTGGTGTATGTTTATGCATATTCAGTGGAGTTAACTAGGTTTGGTGGGGATTTGAAGCTTATGATGCATCATTTAGGAGTAGGTAGTTTAGTCTAAAGCAATTTCTAAAAGTACCTTGGGTGGAAGGGAGATATATATATATATATATATATATATATATATATATTTTTTTTTTTTAAGGATTAGGAATGCCTGTAAGGAGTGCAACATTTTGTTAAGGCTTCTGGTATTCAGAAATACTACCTTATAAGATTTTGATTATGGTTGGCCATGTAGGTAATTTGAGGAGTATGACCTTGCCTAAAAAGGGCACTATGGGGGAAGAAAAAGTTTTAGCTAATATATGGAAGCCATGGGGAGAGAAATGCAGGCCATCCTTGGCAAAGCAACTTAGGACTGTACGACATCTCCTCCCAGGTTGAGATATATTGGATTGCCCTTTAATGACACCACTAGCCAAGCCATTAATTAAACTTAATTATCTTCTATTTGCATTTAGGAATCATTCATGGTACTGGTATGATACTGCTCAATCCTAGTTTCACACCCATGTAAGATGCACATTCATAGAACTCAATCATGTCTCTCTTCATATGATCAAAGGAGGTGAGTCTCGTCATTTACTCTCATGTGCACAATGACTAGATCATATTTGTTCCTAGACTGAAGAGACTTGAGAGCCTTAGTGATATTGCAAATCCTGAAACTCTAGAGGCAGCTAACTGCCAGTCTGTCTTTGCTCAGCCTGGTGAGTGAAGCATCTGTGTGTCTAACTATGGAGTCACCTATGACATTGCCAGAAATACTAGCTTGGTTTTGCTGCCTTATGGGCTTCTGCACAGCAGTTAAGCAACCCTTTTTCATAGCTATGTTTCCATTGAGTCAGAGCATGCTGTATGATGGCTATGACCTCTTGATGATGGATAGAGTGGAAGAGGTAGATTTGAGGGTTTAGGCTGATGCCTAGACTTAGGAGTGCAAGAGGTTTGGGTAGTGATTTTTAACAGCATCAGTTTAAGACAGTTTTCTGGTGATGATCTGTGGATGTTGCATAGGTGCGGCTGTGGTAAGACAGTGTTTTGCTCACTGCATGCACCTGGCTTGGAGAAGGACACCTCCAGTTCAGTTATGTATTTATACCTCATGCACATAGAGTCCTTTGGGTTAAATAGGAGTTTGTTTTCATTGAGCACGTGGCAGTTCTTACGTTATCTTAGGATTTCATGTGCTATAAGGCTGGCAATGGAGAGGGTTATTCTGTCATCTCTCCATGGTGACCAGTGTTGCTTTATTTTGTATTTTATGGTTTATGAGGAAGTAAAGAGGGACTGGGACAATATTACAAGGGGAAATGTGCCAGTCTGCACAGTTAAGCAAAGGATAAAGCAAGTCAGCACATGCTGTTTAGACAGACCAGAAGTGTTTTATTAACTTACAGGAGTTGGAAGAAGGTACACTTTCAGTAGTGTGAAGGAGACAGAATAAACTTGCATTATCCACTGTATAATTAGAACTACAATGACACTGCACTCAGTCCATCTCTGTACAGTAAGTATTACACAAGAAAACAAAGGACCAATGAAAAACAAGTGTAATCTGAAGCTCAAGTACTCTAAGCTACTCAGGACCTGCAGCAGTTACTCTAACTCTCACTTAGATCAATCACTACTTAACTCAACTCTAAATGGCTAGACCAGTTAAGTAAATTAAGTGGAGGACAGCAAAATAGTACTGCAATCAGTTTAACTCTTACTTCAGTCAATCACTACTTAATCCAAGATGACTGCCTCACCAGGCATAACAGATTTACTCAGAAAGCAGAAAATAAAATGCACAAACAGTACCAGGCAATGCAGAAAATGTCTAAATGATCAGTGAGATAACTTAAATGTAGAAATAAAAAAGTACTTGCCTGGCTTTTTCTCCTTGTTAAAATCCGGCAGTTTGTCAAACAGTAAGTAAACTTGTTGCAGGCTTCTGCAGTCATATCAGGAAGACAAGGCTGAACTACTCTCTGTGCTGTAAGTATTAAACAAGAAAACAAAAGAGCAAATGAAAAATGAGTGAAATCTGAAGCTCAAAGGCTCTAAACTACCCAGGATCTACAGCAGTTACTCTAACTCTTACTTAGATCAATCACTACTTAACTCAACTCTAAATGGCTAGATCAGTTAAATAAATGAAGTGGAGGACACAAAAATAGTACTTTCCTGGCTTTTTTCTGATTTTAAAATCCAGCAGCTTAGTCAAATCACACGTGCATGTAATGCAGGCCTCTGCAGTCTTATGATAGTAATAATAATACCCATTTGTTAACTAAGTAGGCCGACTGGACACACAGTCCCTTTTCAGAGGCAATCCAGAAGCAGTAGGCAAATGAAAGTTCAGGGAGTCAAACAGCTCACAGCCTTAACCCTCTGGGCCAACTACTAAACTTCCTTTTAAGAAGATAAGACTGAAATGTATTCTGTGCAGTAAGTATTAAACGAGAAAAAAGAAACAATGAAAAACAAGTGAAATCTAAAAGCCAAATGCTCCAAGCTATCTGGGACCTGCATCAATTAGTGTAACTCTCACTTACATCAAATCATGACTTAATCCAAAATGGTCACTACACCAAACAAATTAGATTTATTCCAAACAGAAAATAAACTGCAGAAATAGCATCAAGTGATGTAGAAAACATCTCTAAACAGCTATATATTAATATAATTAGGCACAAGGAAGGTGTTAAATGAGTTACTCATATTTACTTGATATAGAGTAATATGTTAATTGTAGATGTAGTGCTATTAACAGTAGCAATATATATATATATATATATATATATATATATATATATATATATATATATATATATATATATATACACATGCTAATTTATAATTAGGAGTTTTCCTAGGAGATGCTACATAATAGACTTTATGAAGACCTGATAAGTAACAGAGGCATGGCTTTAGTCTGATAGTACGTTTTTTCATCTTATAATTGATTTTTCAATATTTATTAGAACCATAATGGTTTATATGTTAATGTTAACAGTAGTAGTTTCTGTGGTACTAAGGTACTAGCTCTGGCATTGGCTAAACATGCTTTAAGACTGATTGCTGTATTATACACACTGGAGTTCAAAACTGATTGCTTTATTTTGCATTGCAATTACTACCATTGATAAAGGTTGTTGAAACAATTTTTTGCATGCCAGTTGCCAAATATTCTAATAGAATATAATTGGGAAGGAACAGGAGCTTGATTTTATGTGAAGCTTAAGACTCCCCATCCACATAAAACAAAATTCATCTCTGACCATATTCAAGTGCAGCTTAGATCTATGGATGGGAAACAGAAAATTTACCACAGGACTGCTTCCTTTAGTACTAATGAACAGAGGCAGGTCCTTAATGTTTTATCCCATGCATGGGTTATCTCAAATTATCTCATTAGGGGTCATACATACATATTATTCTTACTGGGGTAATATATAATTATCGACCATGGGACAGGTAAGGCCAATCTCTAAACAAATGGGATAGGTTATTTTGAGCAAAAAAGGGAAATTGGCTATGCTTAAAATGGCCTGTAATGGCAGCTAGCTTAGTACTTACCTATGAACCTTTGCTAGTGAGCAGCCCAATAAACTCATGGGCTCTAGCAGATGTCGGAGTGTGTTAGAGGTTTACTTTTGTAGTGACTGGAGTTGATATCCGTGCAGTTTTGGTATATTGAAATATTTGTTGTAGTTTTGATTATGGAATCTGGCCCATAGTTTCTAGTACTGACTTGGAAAAAGAGATCATTATCAGTATGGTGCCATTTTATATTTGAAGTACTGAGCTAAAGAAGTAGTCTGTTTCTTTGTGAATGAATTACGAGGTGCAGAGAGTCTAAGCAACTGAATGCTGGGATACTGTAAGAATGTTTTTATGGTCACGTGAGAAAGATAAAAGTGGAGAGTTGAGATGAGCATTTTTTTCTTTACGTATCTTTATAGTTACAAATGAAAAACTTTCTGAGGATCAGAGTTGCCCATAATTTGTTATTTTTAGCCCTTCAACTATATTGGGAGTAATTTTCCCACTATTTGCATTACAGAGATTTTTTTTTTTGAATGGATGACCAGCAAAACATTACTTGCAAGAGTGATGAAAGAGAGTTATGGTTCAATTTTCTGGTCCATTGTATCGTGGTATAGTTCTTTCTTCTTAGGTATTCATCAGAAATAAATTAGTGGGTCATGTCAGCAGAACTCATTAAGATGGGCAGAGTTAAAGATCATCAGTACAACTAGTTGTTATCTAAGTGCTTGAGATCACTGAACCCTGATATCAGCTTATTAAAGATGAGATGCTATGAAGTTATAAGTTAGAGAGTTCAGTATGTCCTGAAAACTGATGAAATATTTCATTCTGAAGAAGAATTTAGCCTAGTGTATGATATAGTAAAGGTAGATGGGAGAGAAATAGAATGTTAAAGCAGTCTAGTAGCAAGATCATAGATGAGGGCTATGGTAAAAAAAATAAGGAATTTAGTGTGACTACCAGTAGAACAAGTGTTTTATTTTCCTGTCGATTGGAAGATTTGTAGTCATGTTTAAGGTGCACTATGGATGGGTGAGATTGCAGAAGATGCTCACTGTTTAAGAAAAAGAGTTAATTAAGACAGATTAATAAAATGCAAAGTATATTAGACAACATTTTTACTGGATCACTGATTCTGTAATTCATTGTGATGAAGTATGCACATCTATGTAAATATATTTCTCTATAAATGTGCTGTTTGTTTCACTGTTACCTGGTTTTGAGCAATACATTTTTTTTGCAAAAAATGGTCAGAAGATATTTATTTTATTATGTACCTATACCTTCTTATTAATAAAGATGATGGACTTCCAAATTACCTAATTTTGGAGTAAAAAAAACATATTTACATTCTTTGGACATCTTGAAGTGGAAGTGCTATTTTCAGTAAACTGCAGTTTCTCTACTTGTCACCATAGCTATAGCAAATTGGTTGGTTTGGCATTATTGGCAAAGCTTGAACGCGTTGTTAGTGACTTCCCATCCTATTAAGAATGCAGTCCCTTCTTCCACTAGAGGTGTTGCTAGAAAGGAAATGGGCAGCACCTTCATGGTGGCAGGCCAGCCAAAGCTACTCCCTTTTATTATTTTCCTAGTATCCCCTCTTGTGCCACTAACATAATAGGTGGAAATCTTTCCCTTGTATTAATAGGCCAGTCTTAATAAATATATTTTTGCAAATTCTGGAATCCAGTAATCTGATCAGTTGACCTATTATAGACAAAACCACATTTTTCTGTTCTGACATATAAACAAGTTTATGGTCAGGAGCTCTATCCAAATTCTCTGGAGCTTTTCCTCAGACATTTAAGAGTTTCCTGTCTTTTCTAGTTAATGGTGATACAGACGTATCTGTCTTTGCTATCTGATGGTCATATCTTACCTCATTCCTTCCTCTTATATTTCAGTGCCGTAAGTATTTCATTAAAAGAACACACTTGTTAGTTTCTTCGGTATAGAAATCAGTATTAGCTGTGTGCTTTCTGTATGTATGTGTTATGTATACATGCATTGCTCTAAAATTCCATTTTATTTCCCAGTTATTGCAATGTGGGAGTTGTAGTGCCATTCCCAAAATACACCTTTTGGAGTATACTGATCTCTTGCTTTTACCAGTTCCTTTCTTTCGTTGTTTTTCCATTTATGATGACACTGGACATTTTACTTGTTCTCCTTAACTATTCATGATCTTAAAGACTAGAAAACTATTTTATAGAGGTTATCATTTGTTTAATCAGGTGCTACTTAAAGGTAAATAAATCTTGCTATAATCTAAAGTATCTCCACTTAAAATCCCTTTAGTCTTTCCTTATCCTGATAGTGGACTAGCCAGTTCTCATTATTTTCCAACTATAGCGGCCAATGCAGAAGTGTAAAATTGCAACTCTGCCACAGTAAGTTATTTTAAACAATGTTTAACTTTAAAATATATAGAAATCTATCTCAAAATGGCTTTGACTGCACCATCAAATAGTAATATAATAAATAGAAAGTATATAATATTCTTTCACTTGTTGGACTTGCTGTATGATATTAGATTGATATTAATCATTTACAATGTCAACTAATACCATTTTTGACCACAAGTTGGCTATATTATGACAGTCATTCATTAAACTCTTAGATTATGTATGGCATACACACACACACACACACACACACACACACACACACACATATATATATATATATATATATATATATATATATATATATATGGGATCCGGACACATGCTCGACTAGCATATGTCAGAATCACAAAACATCGAACACACATACACGAAAGCGCTTAACATCGACAAGCAATTCCATGTATGTGTGCCTCTTTCGTAGATCAGGCTGCAGTGCGGGTAAGGGAAAATTCCCTTTTCCCCACTGTAGTGCGATCTCGGAGTGAGAATAATAAAGTAGGGGGATGTGAGGGGTGCAGGGGGGCCGCCCCACAGAAACGTAGATTTTTTTTTTTGAGCTACACATACACGGAAGTGCTTTTCAATGTTAAGTGCTTTCGTGTATGTGTGTTCGATGTTTTGTGAGTTTTGTGATTCGGACATATGTTAGGCGAGCATGTATCCTAGATATATATATATATATATATATATATATATATATATATATACACACACACACACACACACACACACACACACACACATGGGTCTACTTTCACCCATCAAATTTACGTTTCAGCAAAACTTAGTTTTGCTGGTCTGCTTTCGTGAAATTGCATTTCTCTGGAAATGCAATTTTGCAAAACTACAGTTCACTGAGGTTGTTGGAGATCTCAGTACAGTGGGGATAAGGGAATTTTCCCTTTTCCCCACTGTAGTGAGATCTCGGAGTTGGTACAAATTAGTAGCAGGCATGTGGGGGAGCAGACTCCCACATAGGGGGTGCAGGGGGCTTGCCCCCTGCATTATTTAGTGTAGTGTATTTGTGTTTTTATTTTTTTATTTCTTCGGTGAACTGTAGTTTCGCGAAAGTGCATTTATGTATGCTTATTCTCCAGACATCTGAAATACACCTTTCTCTCTGTACTACTAAGAATACCCTCAGAAGCCATCACCCAACATCTTAATCATATCTACTGTGACCTCACATGAGGCTCCTGCTTTCCATGACTTCATTTTCCTTAATGCTGTTCATACTTTTTCTAGGGTGGGCTCTTCCTCTTTCATAGTAGGCTGTATATGGAGCAGTACAGCTTCACTGAGGTTTTCTTCCTTCAAAAGCTCCTGGAAGTACTCCTTTCATCTGCCTTTGATGTCCTGTGGACTGGTGAGCAGGTTGTTGCTGGCATCCCTTATGAAGGGTGTCTGACTATCCAATTTACCTTTCTGTCTTTGCCTTGAAACCTGATAGTGTTTCTGTGTGCCATCAAAAGTGTCTCTTTCCAGAAGCCAGAGAGTTGTTCTTTGCTGTTGCAACTCCTCCCTTAGCCTCTTTGTTAGCCATCCAGTATTTCCTCTTAGCCTGGTTCAACTTTATTATCTCCCACTTTTTTTCTGTATGCCTTCTTCCTTTTGATGACTTCATGGACTTCTGCATCCCACCACCAACTTTTCTTATGTACCTTATTTCCATGGCTGGTTTGGCTGCACACCTGTTCTATAGTCCTCACATATGCTGTTTGATGGCGCTGAAATCCTACTTCAATTCCACCTATTTCCTCTTCTTCCTGAGGTGCTAGAGCTCTGAGTAATTCGTTGAACTTCTGTGCTTTCTCTCCAGTCAACTTCCAGATCTTTAGCCTAGTCTATATAAATGTTAGAGTCTTCTCTGACCACTGCTTGCAGCTCATTGTGGCAACCAGTGGTCTATGCTTTGGGCCAACTGTTTCTCTGGCGATGACTTTGCAATCACTGATTCTACCCCAGTGTCCTTTCCTTACTAGGAGGAAGTCTACCTGAGTTGCATGTTGGCCACTCTTGTATGTGATCTTCTGATTGTCTCTCTCTTGTTAAAGCATGTGTTGGCTACCATCAAGCCATTCGCCAGACAGAAGTCTAGAATGGTCAGTAATTCTTTATTCCTGTTGCCGCACCCATGTAGACACAGTTAGTCCTCATATCCTGTTCTGTCTGTCCCAGTGTGTGCATTCAGGTCACCCATTATCAACACCAATTCCTGTTGTCCTGCTTTATCTAGTAGGCCCTACAACTGCTGTCTGAATGCACTCTTTTCCTTACTATCACAACCCTGCTGTGGGGCATAGGCTGTGATTATGAATAGTGCCTATCCTTACACTATGAGTCTGTCAATAATTCTGATGATATTCCTCACTGCCTTCTAAAGCCTCTTCCTCACCATATTTCTAAAACCATTTTTAGTCTGTCCTCCTCCTGAGTAGTAGACTCTGGAGTCAAAGCCAAGTGGCTTTGCTGCACTGTCCTACTATCTTGTCTCCGGGATACACAGGATGTCCAGCTTCCTCCTTATCATCATGTCATCCACTTCCAAGTTGCATCCTGTTAGTGAACTTACATTGAAAGTAGCAATTGTTAGTTCATGTTTGGCAGGGTGATTGGTTTTATGTCCAGTTTTCGTTCAACAGAGCTACCCCAGGTAACTCAAGCTGGGCAACTGGAAACCGGTTGAGCAATAGCTTATTGCACAGGACTGCTGACCTTTATGGCAGGCACACACTGGCCAGTAAGGGCACACACACCACTCCTACTGTTGCATGGTTCCCTGGAGTAGGTTAGCTCCTCAACCTGCTTATCACTGGCAAATACCCATGTCCATTTGGCAACATTGGTCAACACAAATGAATCACCTAGAGACATATTTTACATGGCATGACATGCAGTCTGTGATCTATGTTTTCCTAGCTTGAAGGGACTTGTGCACCACAGACTTCCAAAGAGTTGTGCTATACAACTCTTTTCCCCTGTAGACACCATCTAGAGTCTGTGCTGCTGCCCACAACAACATTCTTGGGTACGTTTGAGGTGGAAACACAGCCTGTTTTTTGGGAATTGGGGGGGACCCCACAAAGATGCAGGAAGAACATGCAACTCCATACAGGCATTGGCTGGAGGTCAGGATCAAACTTTTTGCCTTATGCATGGGACGCAAAGACCTTAACAATTATGCCAACTAGTTTCTCTCATCTTTTCCTGCCTGAGCTATTAAACACCTGTGCAGCTAATTCAATGTGGGTCACTTGAGTAATTGTCAGGGATGTATCCCTCTGCATCACCATTGCACCTCATTATGGCACTTTTCTGATGCACAGCAACTGCACATTAGTATTATGAATTACAGTGTGTGTGTGTGTGTGTGTGTGTGTGTGTGTGCATGTGTGCGTGTGTGTATGCATGCATTTACGCAAACATTCATACATGTCAAGGAATACACACTTTGGATTAGTAATTGTAAATAAAACAAAGATTGGAGATGGGTTTATAAATAAGAATGTAATGCTGCCAACTAAAGAATACTTTAATAAACCCAGTGAGCTATGCCTTTGTGGTGTATGCAATATTACATGCCTCAAAGTGAATTAAACACAGAATCAAAATAATTCATGAGGTGGCACTTAAAATGAACTTTGTGTATTTTTGTAGGTGTCACTCAGATGCCGTGTAAACCCTGAGTGCAATGTTCAAAGGTATGACTCAGCCATCCAACACCCCAACATTGTCTAAAATTCCATTAAAGATATATAATGGTATTGTTTTATTTTATACATGGGATGGGAGGTATTTTCTATGGCCTGCACGTGTATAAAAATAAAGATGCTTGAGGACTTGGACCTGCATGGCTTTCCTATGACCATCTGCAGCTCTGGACTGTGCAACACTTTTTACTTGCTTATTTTCTTGTTAAACGTGTTCACAGGTTAAAAAAAAACTAGAAAAACAGTAGCAGCTTATTGTCATTTTCCAAAGTGACTAAGTATGTTAAAATCAGCTGGCAATACTGAATAGAAGTGCATTGCCAATACATAGCAGAAACATTGCAAACTTGGCATATACTGTTATATACTGTTAATAGAACCCCTTCAGTGGTGGCTGGTGACTTGAAAGCAAAAGCGGGGGCTGCAGGAAGCAACTGAATGGGTGGGACTAAATGCATTGGGATGGATATCAATTACAGCAAATCAATGACCATTACCAGTAGGTTGAACAATAGGTAGGGCCATTCATTTTCATCCATGAATGCCTCACAATGTTCTCACTCATTATAGCCACTTTACTAACTACATACGCCTTAGACATGGGGCTGTAGTTAACAAGGCCAATCTCGGGTAAAATGGACCCTATACAAAGAACTATGTGGGCCCTAGAAGTCCCCCCACACTTCCCCCTGCACTTTCTTTTAATTTTTAGGTCCCCCATGCTATAAGCACTTCCTAAGTGGGCATGATTCTACTGTAATTAAGTCTGGAGGAGGTAACTGAATGAAGCTGGAGTAGGGTTGTTACACCCCCAGAAGTCATAGAGTTCTAGATACTCTGCATCTTAAAGGTTTTTTAAAACCTTCTGATTTAATGATAGCCTGAACAAAAATCATGAGTGAAGAAAGCTAGTCAGTGTTATTTTTTTCTTTCAACGAAAAATAAGTTGTGTTTAAAACTTAGTGTTTAAAGCTAAGAAAATAGTAGTTTCCCAATAAACTGAGAAGATCAGTTTAAGGATACATGGACCCTATCTGGGAATAGTGCCTGCCTTCCTGCCCCTCCAAAAAACATGGTTATTTTCCATGTATTACTCTGTTGTTAGACTGGGATGAAAGTAAAAGCACAAATGACTCGAGACGTATTATACTGATATATATATATAGCTGAGGGTCTGGAAGATGAAACTATGGCACGAGGATAAAATCCACATAGACACAGGGAGTACATATAGATTCCACACAGAAGGAGTCAAATAGCCAAAAAACTCAACAGGAAAGCTAAGTGCTATTAGATGACAACACTAGTCGATGCAGCATTCTGACAATGATCAGTTGCTGTCATGTACATCCTGCCCAAATAGTCACAGATAGCCACTTATTTAGTACAGTGTTGATGTCTGAATGTGATGGAAAGTAAAAAAAAAGAAATTATGCACACGGGCGTTCCTTCATGGAAGGTTGTACGTTAGGCCCGGCAAGCCAGCACGTAAAACTCTACTGCCAATCATTAGCAGACCGGAGTTCCACTGTGGCGACCCCTAACCGGGAAAAGCCGAAAGACACAAAAACTTCTGCAAAGCGGAAACAACTGCTCATCTTGAACAAATGACACCAATGTCAGTCACGTTCAATACAGATGACCTCTGTACCCAGCAATTAAAATCAACTGTATTAACTGTATACACCTCAGATATCAGAATGTAACAAAATAAAAATAACAGTTGACTGCAGCAATGTATTTAATCCCCACTACACACACAGACACACACACACACACACACACACACACACACACACACACACACACACACACACACACACACACACAGATGGATGAATAAATACATAAATAATTGTTGCACAGAAATGTATCTTCTCAGTTCACTGCTGTCAGAACACAATGCACCTTACTGCAGAGTTTTGCTTCACGTATATCTCAACCTCTTATCACTTAAGGAGAAAATAATGACAAAGGAGCAAAATCAGCAACAGCTATTCCCGTTATATACTTAGAAACTTTCTATAGCAACAGGCTTTGGGTTAGCATACATTTTTGAGACTTTGAAATATGAAACTTGAATGCCATCATTATTTAGTGACTGCAGTTCTAAATGATTTGCCAGAAAAAAGGCAACAAACTTTAAGAGTAACAGACCAAAATATGAGGCAAAAAAGAGAAACATACTGTGATGTGATATCAGGGACAGCTGAAAGCATCTACGCCCCCCCAACACAACACAACACAATAGCAAACAGCACACACACACACACACACACACACACACACACACACACACACACACACACACACACACACACACACACACACAAAGTGATAATTGATTAAAGCCACTTTGAATGATGAATGACTGTACACCTGTGATTTTTCATTTCAATCAAATGAATGCATGCATAACTAACTACCAAACAGGAATATATCTTATCGCCTCACTGCTGTCAGAATGCAGTGTGTAACTCACTGCACCCCGTACCCCCATATCTCTCAATCTCTTAGCTCATGAATCAAAGAAAAAGCTAAGCTAATGGTGGACAATGGACTAAAATCAGGGACAGCTGCAACCTTTTTTAATTTAGAAATTTGCTAGCATAACAGGTGCTGCATACACATATTTTTGTAGGCTATTATGCCTGAAACTCTAATGTTTGTTATCATTTAGTAGCTATAGTTATCATTTAACTATAACTGGAACCTACTTCCTGCAGAACTCACCACTGACTCCTCCTTATCCCAGTTCAAAAAATCCCTTAGGAAATACCTAAAAATGCAATGGCTTTGTCCCTGTACAAACCCTGACTAAACCCCACTCAAACATAATTTATAAATGAGAACCTCCATTACAAGAATAACACTCTGATTCTCTAACTATTTAAAATTTTGTGTATCACCCACCTACTGGAAATATTTAAAGTTAAGACTATAGCATGTATGGTAACCACCTTAATATATGTGTTTTCCTTTTTCAGATGAAATCTTTAACTATTTCTTTCTCAGCTACTTCCAGCCTTTGCTGTGTGTATGTGAGAAAAACATGTACCTGTATGTACATATCATTAAACAAATTTCAGTTTTGTGATAACTCACTGTAATAATTTCACTGTATATTTTGGAAAAGAGCCCAGTGAATGGAATATTTTTCATTGTATTTTACTCTTAGCTTTCCACAGAATCATACCTCTCAACCTCTTAGAACAAGAAATCTGGACAAAGTCATAAATAAAAGTGGGACCAAGACCCAAAAATAGGGACAATTTTTAAATATTTCTCTTACAAACTTAGAAAGTTAATAGAATAGCAAGTTTTACATTAGTATGACTTTTCTGAATGGTATGAAGTCTGAAACTCAAATGTCTGTCATTATTTTTTAACTTTAATCTTTAATGATTTGCTGCTAGTTTGCCACAAAAACACCTTTTTTTTGAAAAACAGATCAAAAATATGAGGCAAAAATCTAAACATTCTGTGAAAATCTGTACAGTTGAGAGGTATGCACAGAACTCTGTGCATGCAGATTCGCGGAGTTCTGAGAACAAGGAATTAAAGTAAGAAAGTCATCTACTTTTTTTTCTTTAATACTGTTTCTTTTTTTACTTTCTTTTTTTTAACTGGGGGGCTGCAGCCCAGCAGCCAGAACCACAATCTACCGTGCAACCCCTAGTTCAGAATAGCTAAAATATCCATGTTCATGTGAGCTATACCATTACAGCTGTCATATCTCATTTCCTTTCTCCATTTTAGAAACAATGTTACACAGTATCAATATTTTTCAAGCAGCATATTTGAAGATGCATAGTTTACAGCATGACATCTGTTTCTTAACAACATGACAGTTTCTTTCATTTGGCCAGTTGACTGTGTCTTACCATGACAGTTTCTTAGATTTGTATTTTTTTAATGTGATTCTTCAAATTATATTCTACAAAATAAAATTAATTGTAAGTTATGCTCCCTGAAAACAGTTTTCTTACACCTGTCCATTTAAGTAAGGTTTCTTTTTGAGGATAAAATCTTGGCTAGGCTTGTAAGGGCCTCAGGGCCATTAGCCTAGTAACCTCATATGATCCTATGAACTATAAACATATCAAAATATGAATTCCACAGTCCATGATGAAAGCAAATGTTATGGTGACTTCTATTTTTGCAAACATTCTATAATCAGCAATGTGAATTTGTAAATTCCATTTGCTAACTCACACACTAACTAAACTTTAATAACACCTGGAGTTAAAATGTATAATTAAGGGTACTGTGGTGGTGGTGGTTGATATTCCCCCTCCCCCACTTGCTGCAGGTCTTTTAAAAAAGTATAGTTAAGTATGAGTTGGTGAAGAAAGGTTCTGCACTGTCGACTTCACAGAACTAAATGAGACTTGCAACAAATTCATGGCCCATCTGCTAATCTCATGTTACTGTCTTCACATGATACTTCTGTAAAACACATGCTTAGTCACACAATGCATAGAATATGCAGAGGTTGAAAGTCATCGTTTGATCTGTTTTTGGCAAACTCTACAATCAAATCATAGGTTCATAGGCACATTGGTAAGTTCTAGGCAATCAGTGTACAGACCATAATAAACTAAGCCAATAAATTGTACTTAAAAGTTCTCCCTAGCCTCAAACTTGAGGCTGCCCATCCAATTGTCTAGTTTAACTTAAAGGTGGCAAGGGGCTACCCTACTTGATGGTTAGTAGAAGTATGTTCTGCAAGTAGGGGAACTGATGGGATATAATGATGTCATGACTATTAGGAACCATTTGTTTTGCAAACAAATAGGATTTCAAGGAGAGTCACGTCTTTCATGGATTTAAAGGCTAGATACAGATCACCACAACCGAGTCTGTAAGGGAAAGAGTACGGGTAGAAGGTTATCAGTCCATTGGAATAACTAAAGGGCTGGAGGGTATTGGCTTTTTTTTAGCTAGAAGGCTATGAGATTCCACTGGGTCTATATTAGAAGACAGAAAGTTTAAAATCGTGAATGCTCTTGTTGAGTCTTTCTGCTTTTCCCGGTTAGGGGTCGTCACAGCGGAACTCGGGTCCGCTAATGATTGGTAGCTGATTTTTACATGCCGAGTTACCAGCCCTGATGCACAACCTTCAACGAAGGTACGCCCATTCACGCATGTCTCCATGCAGAAGACGCTCTAGCTGAGAATCGAACCGGACAGCGTCTTATTGTGAGGCGAAAATGCTACCGCAGCACCACCACCACGGGTGAATGCTTTAAACAGCAAAAATGCCGGACCTTGAAATCAGGTTCAGGCGCCTAGGCAGTAGAACATTTCCCTGTGGTACATTTGACTCGGGACACATGGCTGAAGTGACAGTCAGCTGCAGAGAAATATGGCTGTTTGCAAATTCCCTGTGGGCAAAGAGAAGAATGTGTTGCCATGCCCACAACTTCAATAACCAAATGCACAGGGGGAAAACAATGTCCATGTTCCCCAAGGGAACATGAGACAGCAGGCAATATGGCAGGCATCAGCAGCAGGCTGGCCAGAAGGCATGTCAGTGGCAGTAAAAAATGCAGTGCACAATGGGCAGTGCCTTTATAATCGGTGTGTGTGGACCACTACCCCCTTCACAGGGTCTAGGAAACATTACCTAAAATGTATAATGGAGCATAAATGTGACTACAGTAGCCTGCAGGATTTCCTCCATGCTGCAGCACACTTCTAAATGTTGTAGTTACATAAGTATGCACTGTACACTGACCACAGCACTCATTACTACTTCTGCCTCCATGCATTTGGTTATTAAAGCTATGAGCATGGCAGTGTATGCTTCTTTTTGCCCACAGGGAATTTGCAAACAGCTATATTTCTCTGCAGCTGACTGTCACTTCAGCCATGTGTCCCCAGTCAAATGTACCACAGGGAAATGTCTCACTGCCTAGGCACCTGAACCTCTCGAAATCACAGCCCCCACACCCCCCGCTAAATATATATTCCAACTCTGAGTTTGCACTACAGTGAGGAAAGGGCACATATGCCGATCTTCACTGTACTGTGATCTCAAAAAAAGCACTTCGAGGTCCGGTATTTTCGCTCTTTAGAGCATTCACAGTTTTAAACTTTCGGTCTTCTAATATAGACTCGATTCCACTAGATGACTGGTATGTTTCAACAAATACATGGCAAAAGAGGCATTATGTTCAATATTTAATCTCATAAGAGATGAATTAAAGGGGGATTAAGACATGAAAATTAAAGGTGGGGAATTATCAAAAAGAGTTCCTGGACCCCTTACAGCAGTGTCTGACTGAAGGATATGTAACCTATATGGTATGATGAGGAAATATTTTGTTTACCAGAATGAACTATATTACTTTTTATGCTTAGTTTGAGACCATTGTCCTTGTACTGGTTTTTAACATAGTCTAAGCCATGGAATAATAACACCCAGTTTAAAGTCATAAGCAAACTTAAATAATGATAGACCACAAATGTTGGTTTGTAGGTCTGACAAATAGCTACCAAATAAGAGGGTCTAATGCTGACCCCTGTGGTACATCACTAGTGACCTTCTTGTGTTCAGAGGATACACCCATGATGGGTGGGAGGATGGCGTAGTGGTTAAGGTGTTTACCTTACAAACACAAGGTACAGGGTTTGATTCTCACATGGGGTAATTGGCTAGGCTTGAAATGGCCCACAAGGGTAGTTAGCCTAGTACTAATCTATGAACTTATGACTCAGATGACATTGGTTTTGTTAAACAATCAGTTAGCTATCCACTACACAACATATGAATTTATATTCAAATTTGCAAGTCTGTCAGTAGTACCTGCACTGGAAGCAGCGACAAAGGCCTTGGCCACTTCGGTATGTACTGACTAATTGCTAACCACTGCTTCAGTGATTTTTTTTCAAAGATATTAACAAAGCTGAGTAGGCAGGACCTACCTGTTTTGATGTAACAGCTAGCTATATCGAGTGGGATGCATGTACATTTCTGTTCAAAAATTCAAAAGGGAAGTGGACTACCTAGTTTGGGTGGGAACACGAGTTTAGTTCTATTTAAATTGTTAAAGAATCATGCAAATATACTATTTTTTGTGAGATGTGATAATGCTAACTTTATTTTAATTTTGAAACATGAATGCATATTGTATTATTTATTTATTTATTTTTGTTAAAATGGAAAATCTAGTAGGTATAAAAACCTTTTTTCAGGTGCAACTTGGGAGCATTTTTCTGGTTAAGTGACTTATTCTGAGTCACATACAATAAGCAAAGTGAAACTTGATAGAATGAAATTCAAGTCCATGGGACAAAGACCATTAATAGCTCACAGCTTTAATCCTCTACTCTGAAGCTGACGGACAGATAATAGTGGGAGATGATAAAAAGACATTGTTATAAATGAGTTTGCATTTATTTATTTTTACCTACTTTTTTCCATCAGTTACTGCTGACTTCAGGCCCCATGTGTAGTACTACAAGTACTTTACTCTACTTACAAGGTCATTGGGTGGGTTATCCCTCTCAGGAGAAACATGCCTATAGACTACCAGTCTGAATAATACTCTCCATAATTAGGAAGAGGAGTGGCTGGGGGCTGGAATTGTCACACTGTGGCGGAGAGGAACTTTATTTTTAAGCCCTAACATATAGGCCTGCTTTAGCTAACACTCTTAGGATTGCTGTGGCTAATGTGAGAACAACCCCTATCACAGAAGCAACAGTCTCAGCATTCTTGCCCCCTTATGAGCAAACACATCATCTCTTTCCTTACTTCACCCCAAAAATCACAACCAGATCATACTTCCAAAGTCTACTGGTCATCCTTCTCCATAGCAGGGGTAAGTAGGCAGAACCTCTTCATTCCCCATCTGCTCCTTGTCATCTTCTCCAGTTCGTAGACTGCTAATCAAACCTGGGTCACCAGGGCCACAGTCAGGTCTTTATTCCTTTATGCCATGGAGGTGGCTTCAGTAGTGTGGGTGAAATATAATATTCTCCGCAATTATTCTGTACCTAGCATTGGGGCGAGAAGTAGAAAGAAGTTATTACTATTTAAGATTTAATGGCCACTTTCTGTGCTGATTGCTACACACTAGTGTACGACAATGCTTAGTGCCTTTGCTGTACCATTTGGATATTTGCACAGATTAATTACAGATTCTGACTTGTAAAACATTTCTTGATTTGTCAGATGCTTAGAGCACCAAAATGGCATTGTGAAGGGTTGGGTTCATTTCCTAGAGGGGCATTAATTTCCTTTTCATCTAAGTTCTAAACTGTTTAGTTTGGTATAGTACAGGAAGTACTTAGGAAATGGTTTTGCTACTAATTACAACTGCAGTATATGTTTTGTGTCTGAAGTGAATCCATGTCAAGTATCTTCATTATTTAGGGTCAGAACTACTAATATTTCTCCAACAGTCATTGCTGATAGTTGGAAAGCACTGTTTTGTTTTTAATATTGTTTTATAGAGCTATTGCTAATTTTAAAGTCCCCATGGGACTTGTGAGGATAAGATAAAGTGTTGCTTTGACAACAAAGTATATCATAATTAAGTAGTTTTATTCCTATAAGGATATGCAAGATGCTTTACTCTTGGTAGTATGGCTAGGCTCAATGTTGCTTTTTTAAGTTAAGGCACCATTTGCTTTTTATTGCTAGTGGTACATCAGTGCTGCATTTCAGATCTGAACCAAGCAGTTCTTGTAATGTATTATTCAGACTCTTTCCAGTAATGGTATTTCTATATTAACATTTATTTCACTGCAGCTGAAAGTTCATTGGATGTTACATAATTGTACAGGCACACATTGCTTGCTAGTAAAGAATATATTTGTACATTACTATAGACAGAATGATATTTTTCTACAAGTTTTGGAGTGTGTCATATAGAATGACAGCAACTTTTTAAAATGGTTTTATTGACTTGTACCTGATGTATCAAAGTTTTTTTTTTTTGTGGTAAGAAAACTGCATGCATTCACTGACCCTCCTTTGCTGTATTCAGAGCATCAAGTCTTGTTGTCTTTCTTTCTTTATAAGATGTTATCCTAGTGATCATCTCTTTCTGTCCTTTTTGTACCCTCATAGGTAAGTATGTCAACTGTAGAATAGCCATATGGTATACAGGAAGCTATGCCTGTGTTATTATTTTGCTATTTTATTTCCTGTTATCTTGCTGAAGTGGATAGCTTGCTGCAGCCTGTTTGAATGAGATGTAGAATATGATGGTAGATAACAGTCACTTTGGGATTCAGTGCTGTGCATACCTCCCTATTTACGTTATCAGCTACAGCATTTGTACTGTGCCTGTTTTTAACCTGCAACATGTTTTTTGTTTACTTCAAAACAGGGTATATAAATGTAGCAAATAATAATAGTTTGTTTTGAAATGCTGTTAGGCTAACTGTGACACTCGGCCTACGGTGACAAGGTAATAATCCTTTTACAACACACACACACACACACACACACACACACACACACACACACACACACACACACACACACACACACACACACACACACACGAGTTTACAGTATGTGCATTTCTTTATCTGCAGGCATTTGAATTAATTATAATCTTAACTGTATATGTTGTTTAAAAGAATACCAGCATATGCTGCAGAATGAATTTGCTTCACTATGTCATTACTGAAAAGTCTCCTTTATCTATGAGAGGGTCCTCCTAATCTTCATGAGCCTACTGCATGTTTGTTTACAATCCTGAACAGATGAGGTGTGTTGATATCACACTTAACACCTGATCTGTAATAGCAGACAGTATTTATCCACCATACTGCCATAGACCAACTGCTCCTCACACATGATTTTAAACATCACGTTATTATTCCTTCTCTTATCAGTGACTATGTGTTTAAGCTATTCAGTCATAGTACTGTGTCAGTCATGACACAGAGTTAGTGCGCTATGGACATTTTATTTTCTGTGCTTCTGCATTTATATTTATATGGAAGTGCAACTTTTAAACTCATTTAACACCAGTATAGTGTGGAATGTCACACCTCTAGCACCCTATATACATCTTGCAATGTTCTTCATATTGATCACTGGTGCAACAGCCTTAGCTATATGGATTACATGCTGCCAAGGATATAACAGCCGGCAAGGTACCAAAGTTTCAGGGCACCTTCCATGCACCCAAACTGTCAAGCAGCTCAATCTGAGCTGACTAAAAGACAAGCTTATATGTGAAGCCCTTCAGACTTTTACTGCCACTGAAGAGTATCCTCCTCTGAGGATCGACAATTGGCTTGTACTTTCCTTAGCTGGGTAGATAAGTTCCCTTTTGAAAAAAAACTTCCATTTTCTTATTTTTTTACTGATGTTTTATTACTTTCCTCTTCAGGAAAGGTATTTTAAAGCTAGGAGTGTTGTGTTTTAATGGATTGTCTCAGGACCGTAACATACTTTTAAATGGAGCACTTGTTTCTGTCAGTTTAAAAGTAGTGTTATCTAACTGATAAATGATTTTCTTTGGAGAAATTGTATTTATTTTAAGGTTGTGGTGATGCCAAAGTGTTTAAAAGAACTTTTTTTATTTTATTTATTTGTTTGTTTAACATTTGTTGACCAGAAAGTGCAATTAGGACGGAGCCTATTTTCAGAGGAGGCCCGGGCAGAAACACTCCAGATGCATGTCTTTGGAATGTGGGAGGAAACCAGAATACCCGGTGGAAACCCACGTGAATGCAGGTAGGGCATGCAGACTCTGCATAGAAGGCACCCCAGCCGAGAATTGAACTGGAGAACCTCTTGCTGTGAGACAACAATGTTAATCTCTGCACTGTGGTTTCCTGTCAAAAAAGTACCTTCTGTGGAATGGTAGTTTTACTGGCATTGTTGCTTCTTTTCCACAGGATAGAGGCACCATTTTTGGCTTGATCATGATACAGATTGTCACTCCCATGGTTGGCCCTTCTTCCAGCCACAGAAAGAAAAGTTTAAGTAAATAGCCTTTGCCACTACAACAGGCTAGTAATTTGTCTCAGCCAAAAGGTGAGTGACCCTGCTGTGGCCATTTGTTGTACCTCAGACCATTCGTCCTTTACCTTGGGTCCCTCTGGTTAACACCTACAGCCACTATGGACTGGAGGTTAGCCACATCCTCTGCAGCTGTTCCGGTCCCTCAGTGGGCAAGGGAGAACCACTCTTGTTGGTCCTGGGAGATGGAATGGGGAGGTTTCCCTGTTGTGTCAGAATGCTGTGTCCATTCTTGGGGAAGCAGTGACTGCCATTAGTAACATGGTTGGCCATTTTTCCTATCAAAAAGAAACAAAAAAAATGTATGTATCTACTTCTCAAATTTCAGGATACTGGAACTGGCTCAGGGTTTGATTCAGGCTATTGATCCTTCTTGTAGAGTAGTTTCCAGTAAAAGAAAGAGGGATGCATCCTTTCCTGAAGAGTTTCAAGATTCTGAATCTGAACAGGAAGATGCCGGGATGGATTCCGGGTTTTGTCTTCAGATTTCTGATTAAGACTTACAGGAGAGCTCTCTTTCTGATTCTCCTTGTGGGTGTTTCTCTTTCTTTGAGTCTATTGCTAGAATGTCCCGGTGTTTTCAGTGAGAGAACACTGTGGTTTCTCTGTCCCTTAAAATACTTTGAGTTGTTACACAAGGATTTTCCAGAACCTACACCTATTCCTCCAATCTTGCCTGCTTTACAGGATGTGTGTCTTACTTCCTGCAATTTTCCTGATTATCAGCCAGTTGTCCCTAAAAAGGCAGATAGGTTGTATTGATTTCCTTAGTCTTTTAAAGTTTTATACATTATTCCAAACCTGACCCAGCAGTTATAGCCTTAGTTGATTCCTGTGCTGCTACGCACTTTGTTAATTCCAATCTTACTCTTTCTAATAAGGATGGGAAGAAAGTATATACTTCTACAGCTTTGAATATCAGAATTTTAAATTGTCAGGCTCATGTGTTAAAGTTTATTCTAACATATTATGAAAGTATGAAGAATGTTTTATCTACAGTTTCTTCTTGTGAAAATTCTGCTTTAAATAACTGAGTTTCTTTTATTGCACAGGTCACTACTGTGTGTATGACTTTGTCGATACTTCTTTCAGGGCTATGGACACTGGTACCATTTTAAGGAGGTTTGCTTAGCTGCATTCCCAGAACCTCCCAGATAATGTTAAAAATTATATTTTAAATTCTGTGTTTGTAGAGATTTAGAGTTTGGTCCCACTGATGCAGGGGTGATTAAAAAGTCTGATGAAAGGCACAAGCTGATCCAGGGAGTCTCTAAGAATTTTCAACCCTCCTTTTCCAAACTGCCCAAGGGAATCTTTCTCCTCCTCCAATTTTGTAAAAAAAAAAAAAAGAACAAACAGTCTCAACAGAATTCAAGTAAATAGACATTTAAGAAGGAGTGGCAAGGAGGTTCCAACAAAAAGTCTCAAACCTCACAAAACCAAGGACACTCCAACAAGTCTGAGTGAATATTCAAGAGACCTTGTAACCCCCTTCATCTCTGGCCCTCTTTCTCTTCCAGAAGGTCTTAATCCCCATTTTTCTCTTTGCCAACAGATTGTTTTGGACAAATGGGTTCTGAAAATCATTTATCAGGGTTACAGATGACAGTGGGAGGAAATTCTCCTTTTCAGGGGGTCATTCTTTATCTTGCAGATCAGACTGTTTTATTTCCACTTGTTCTTCATCACATGCTGCCCAAGGAGTGATAAGACCCTTTCCTCCTTCCCAGGTGGGGAAGGGGTTTTATTCAATGATGTTCATTGTCCCAAAGAACTTGGAAACTGGTTCTGGATCTTTCTTTCCTAAATCTGTTTGTGATAGTACCCAAATTCAAAATGATGTCACGTCACAGTCTGTTGTCTCTTCTTCTGTTTTTAAGTTTTGTGATAACACTAGACTTAAAAGATGCTTATCATCACATTTATATTCATCCAGGGTCTTTGTGATGCCCCAGCACTGGCCCAGTAATCAAGGAGCCTCAATTCTCACCACTAGCAACAGCGGGGAATGTACACACTGAGAGGATGACAAGTACACACACAGTAAAGTGTAATTTCCCTTAAGATCACACAGAGACCACAGTCAGTCTGGGGTTGGTTTCTCCCTCTTTCTCCAGATCCCTAATAAGACTCCCCACTGGCACAGTTATAGAGTTGAGCCCTTAGCCAGGGTTCCAAGCCAAGTCCTCCAACACTCTCACTGTTCAACCAGTGCTTCGTGTCCCTACCCAACCCTACCCAAAGCCTCAGTAGTGCAGTATGCTGATAACACAATTATATGTGCTGCCCCCACGATAAACGAACTACACTCCCTTACCCAAACTAACTTCTCCCAAGCTGAAACCTGGTTTGTCACCATCAAACTTATATTCAATACAAACAAAACAAAACTGATCCTCCTTAAACCTGGCAGACCCCATCCTTTAAATGAGAACTTTAACTTAATAGCCAAAGGTGATATCCAAATAAAACCTACATCACACATAAAACTACTAGGTGTTGAAATCGATAACCAGCTAAAATTTGACATCCATATAGCCCAGACTATCAAGAAAGTCAACAAAAAACTAGGACTTCTCCATAGAAACAAACAATGCATGACTAAACAAACCAAAGCTACTATCACTAGAACCCACCTCCTGTCTATACTGCTCTATGCCTCCCCATACTAACCAACCTGAACCAAAAAGAACTAAATACAATGGAATCATGTTATAACAAGATTGCCAAGTTTGCCACAGAATCCACACATAGGTCCCATCACTGTTTATCCCTAAAGCAACTCAAATGGCTTGAACTGCCACATGCACTACTATTCAATCAAATCTCAACAGCACAGAAACTCTTTTACCAACCAGATTTAACCCCGGCACTCAACATCTAATTCAGCCATATACCAGCTCCAGAGAGCTAAGATCCAGTAACCAGAACCTAATAAAGGTTATTAGACACAAAAATGAAGCAGGTAAATCTCTGTTTGCCTGTACAATTGCCCAAACTTGGAATGCTGTACCAGGCCACATAACTTCTACTACCTCAACTAAAATATTCAAACACAACCTTAAAAACCACTATACTAACAATTGGCCCTGCTCATGCTACTCCCCTGGGTAAGCCACACTAATAATCTGCTAACTTCTCTGTCAAAACTAACAATTACCATCCTCTAACGGAATAAACATTTAAATCTCTATAAACTTCACTATATTAGTTAACATTCTCAACTTTTTTAAAGCAACAACAATCCCTATGCTAGCTGTATCTTACTTACATGGACAACTGTGATTACTGTCTGAACAAAAAATATTGCCTTTACCTATTCCTTTGTGTCATGACTTTATACTTACTTGATATTTTCATAAGATTGTTGTATAAATGAAACTGTTATGTGTAACATAGACCCTGCATTTTACTTCTTCCTTGAACTATTTTGGAAATTATACTTGGAGCTTTTTTGCTTTACCCATTTTGTAAATGATACCTGGAGCTTTTCTCCCCGGGCCTCCGCTGAAAATGGACCTGTGTCCAGTCTGACTATCCCGGTAAACATATGTAAAATAAATAAATAAATAAATAAATAAATAAAAGTAGCTGACACACATATTCTTGGAGATTTGTTTTACACACACACACACAAACACACACACACACACACACACACACACACACACACACACACACACACACACACACACACACCTGGGAAAGGCTGGCACAGGTTTACTAGCTATGCCCCCTTCTGCCCAGACTATAAGGTAGTTATCACTGCCATCAGAGCCCCTTATCAGCTACTTTAAGGCCCTTAACAAAGGGTGTCCAATCCTGCTGTGTAATGTTACTACTAATCCAAATGGTAGTCTGACCAAGAGCAAGGCCATTAGGAGTGGCCTGCACAGTGGTACCAAATAAATCTGCAAGTACTCTCAGAGCTTAAATATGTCTCACAAATGCTTAAATATGTCTCACAAATATCAGCCACAAAGATAGGTTTAAATATATTTAATAATAAATAATAAAAGAACAAGAAAATACTCAGTAAATCATCACATTAACTTCAGAGTTCAAAATCACAGGAAATACTTAAAACAACATTGCAGGACAGTCTCAAATAAATACAGAAAACATCTAAACTAATATTTACTATATTCCTTACTGAATCTAAAAGACATTACTGTAGCCTAGTTAACCTGCTTATAGCAAGGCAAGACAGATATGGTGAGCGGATGTTTCCAGCGGATGCTGCCCGGTCAAAAGACAAAATACACAGTCACTATCTCAGAGAGTTCTTAAATTAATATCAAATATTACTGCTGGGATACTTGCAGCATGACATCACTTTTTGTCACCTGACTTCAGTTCCCAGGCTCAACAACCATTGCTTGAAACTGCTAGCATTTAGCATCTCCCTGTGAAAATACATAGCCTTCAGATGTTTGCAACTGCTGGAAGACATAAAACAATAAAACACTTACAATACAATGCAGAAGGCTCCCTAGTTTTCGACATCCTGTCTCCTTGCTGTGTTGAAACCATCACTTTTATTACATGATTATAAAACAATTTAATTTCAACTATTTTACTGAAGTTTTGCAAGTTAACCTTCTATGTGCCAGTCCCCACTATTAAAACATATACATTTACACAATACAATAGTTTATAAAAATTTCTGTTCTTTTCCAGTAGGGTACACTGTAGATTTTCACACACACTTCTGTACAAGTAGTTTGATATACACATAACATATAGTTCTAATACATTTGTAGCACCAACATATGAATAGTGTTGACATTCACAACTGACATATAATTATTTACAAAATTCCAGATATCTGGGCTGGTAGTATTTCCTTCTGTCACACTTCTGTATAAATCATATTAATATTCACAAATGACATATAATTATTTACAAAATTCCAGTGAGCTGGGCTGGCAATATTTTATTTTGTGACAATGTAAGAATTGATAAGACTGTACTGTACTGGAATTAACTGGAAACAACTAAAATGAGACAAACTATAGTCTTTATCTGTTAATTACCCAAACTCATGCTGAACAGGTACCAGTCTCTCCTTTATAGGCCAAGTCTTGTGTACTTTTCAGAATAAATTCTGCAAACACTGCAGTTCATTCAATAAGGCTTTATTAAATGTTCACAATATTCGAATACTGTCTTCATTAACAGTGCTGATCATTACAGTGCTGCTAAATATATCCAAAGTTACTGCATATATCTTCTGATTGTCTTGAATGATGTAAACAGAAACAGCCTTTATTTGACCTGACTTCAGTACTCAGACTCGAGTGTCTGTAATCTTTTCTGTAATGTCAGGTCAAACAAACTAACTAACCTTAACTGAACTGCTATCCTGAACACAACATATTATATTGCTTCAATCCAGTAATATTCCTTTGTAAACCACAATCACTCCCCTCCCCTAACCTTGGTTGTCTCCTATGTGCTTTATTTAGCATTCCATTAAGTAACATTCTGTAGCTGGCAAGATTGTATCTTTCTCTTCAGAAAAGAACATTCTGTATGTCTGTATTTTCTGCACACTTCATGCGTATCTTTCCTTTCTAACAAACTGTTTTTCTCTGAAATAGAATACATGTCTGATACTACATATTTTACCTTTTAGTTTGCATAATGCCTAATAACTACTTTAAAATAGAGGTCCCTAATCTAACAGTTGCCCTGAGGTCCCGGATGAAAGTCTACAGGGACCTACATTTAAAGTTACCTTACATCTGTATTGCTAACTACTGTATGCAGTTTTATGCTACCTGACTCATAATCTAAAAATATTTTTTTTATTTGGTAAATAAACCTGCAATTTTAATTTTGACCACCAGGTGTCACTTGAGCCTTTATGACCTGTTCTTTTCATTTTCTGTTAATGTCCTTTTAATTTCTGACTAATGTATAATAATTATGTAAAATACACTGTAATTTGTAAAAATGCTCTGTAATTTGTAAACTGATTAACAAATTAAGCCTGCCCTGTTATACCTTAAGTGCATTGAGTAACTATTACTACCTTTTATTTAGATAACTTATCTTAATAAGCCTGTAATAAATAGTTCTGTTACTTTACCCTTAACTAATAACTGAATAATGTGAAGGATGATGTAGCAGAAATGTATGATGTAATAAGCCTGTTACAAATAAGTCTGTCACTTTATCCTTAACTAATGAATAATGTGAAGTAACTGAATATTAATTTTATATTCTGAAATTTGACTGAAATGTACTATACTGAACACATAACTGAGTATGAATGTCATATTCTGAATCTTGACTGACATTTACATTAGCGTATACTGAACATTTAAAATAGCGTATATTCTGGAAACTAAACTAATACTAAAGGAATATTTCTTGCCAGTGTTAACTGAACACAGATAAAAGCATAACTGAAATTGGTACATGTTATATTCTGAAAACCAAACTATTAGTACCTTTTTGTCAGTATTGTCTGAACATAGATTGACTGAAAAATAGTACCGTTGATAAATTGAAACATGAGAACATTTTGACAGTGTTACATGCACACAGATAAAAATGAACTGAAATCTGTTTTCCTGTCGGTATTTTCTGAACATAGATAAACTGAAAACTAGTACTGTTGACAAATTGTCTGAAACTTGAGAACATTTTGACAGTGTTACATGAACATGGATAAAAAAATTAACTGAAATCTGTTTTCCTGTCAGTATTGTCTGAACATAGATAAAAACTTAAACTGAAACTAGTAGTTCTATAACTGAAACATACATACTTGCTTTAACTGATAAATTGAAAACTAGTACTGTTAAATAACTGTCTGAAAACATACATACTTGCTTTAACTCATACATTTTAACTTTAAACAAACATTGAAGAAATAACTGAAACACAGACAGTCAACTTCTGCACCACAGCTCTTGCCAATTTTACTCTGCACTGTCCCAGTCACCGATGAGGTAAAGGAATGCCTGCTTTAATGTCGGTGTCCTTTTTATAGTTAGGCCTTTTAAACCTCTTCTTTTCATTTCTTGTGCAAGGCTGGGTAGCTAAAGTTCTTGATTGTATTTAGTATCAGGTCCTTAAAATAACATTTGCTTCTCTAACAATTATAAGCTGATAGCACTGCTTATTGCCCTGACCTTATTTACATTTTTCTGCATGAAATAAACATTTGCTGCTAATAAGCTCTTGCAAGTCTGTAAGCAAACTGATAACCTCAAATGAAACTAAAATAGTAATGTAACACTGTGCATTTCTGCACTTATATAAAATCAGTTTTACCTGTTGAACTTTTTACATTTTTTCTCATGACCCTTAGATTTTAACATACTGTTCTGTAAAGCAAACTGATAACCTCAAATGAAACTAAAATAGTAATGTAACACTGTGCATTTCTGTAGCTATATAAAATAAATTTTAACTGTTGAACGTTTTACATTTTCTCTCGTGACCCTTAGATTTTAACATACTGTTCTATGAGTGAAACTCCACCCACTTTCTCACCATAACTGTTTCTTTAGCTAACTTCATTTAACTTTTCAGTAGTACTGAATGCTGCAAGAATTTATCATTACTGCCTAGAATTTTCTTGGATAAATTGATCTTTGCCATACTGCCTTATGCCTTATGGCATACAGTATTGTCTTTAATTTAGCTTGTTAAACTGGCTGTAATCTGATCTGATGTGCTTGGCAAACTGCCATCTCCATATGAAACATATACAGTCCCAAACTGATTACATAATGCACTCTTTTATACATAGTATCTGAACTCTTAACTGTATTGTCACCTTGATAATGTAGCATTGACTTTAAATTTTGCATTCTGTAAACTAGCAAACATTATTTTGTCTTTGCCTATATCATTGCTTATTGTTTATGCATTGCAACACTTTAATACAAAGCTCTTAACTAATGACTGCTAAATAAAACAATAACACAAATAATTAATTTGCCAACTCTGTAACTGTAAACCCTTTATTCTTAAAATTTATTTGACTGTTATTTCTGATATATCTTACAAGATATACAGATATATGGTTACCCTTTTTTGTAACTGGCCACACCCAATATGTCTTTCTGAGCACTTCAACTGTGTCAGCTGAACTGGAATTTATTTATCTTTAACCCATAAATCTGCATGTTCCTGTCATAACAAATTCTTTAAAATCCATACATTTGCACAAATCTTGTCACTGAGGTCTAAAACAGCATATAACTCTAATGACATGTTCATACCTAGTACAGAGCTGTTACACTTTAAACTGTTAGCTGCTGTAATCTTTGGCCCTTTAAATCCTGGCAAAACTACATTTGTGTCCTCTAATAAAGATCTATGTGTAACTGAAGTTGATTCATCTGTAAACAATAGAATATTGCCATTTATTTTAACCTTAAACAATGACAGATTAATGCTCTGATTTGGTGCCAGACTGCTGCACCCTTTACAGATAGCTATGGAATGCGTTTTTTCTTTATTTCGCTTTGAAACTGTAGCAATTTTACCTTGCACTGAAGTTTGTATTTCAGTTATACTGGAATTTACTTATTAAAATATGCACTCTGATATTTTATTTTTCCTCAGTGCAATGTTTTCACTTGATTCTGAAAATAAGAAACTATATGAAGTAATGTGAACTTGAGACATTGCCTGCAAGTTATGTACGTTGACTTTGTTGACATTTGTATATTTAATACTGCAACATACTTCTGTATTTTGAATTACATGTAAACAAGAATTTATCACATTCTGAACATTTGTATTACTACAAATTAATTGTGTATGTTGAATTGTATATGCTGAGCTTGTGTCTGAAACTGTACTGATAGCCTGCTTCTGTGATTTAACCCTTTTGCGTTTAGACATATTTAACATTCTTGAACTAATAACCTTTAACTTTAAGAGAACATTTTTAGACTGCTTTACCCAGTTTTTAAAATTAAACCAAAGATTTACTGATGTTTTAACTGTGGCAGTATTACTTGACATGTTTATACAACAGGTATGGAAATGACTTTTAGTAATGAATTTAAACTTTTTTGAGCTGTTAACTAAAAGGTGTATATAAAATCTTACATACCTTTATGGTTCTGGAAGAATGTGTGCCATTGTCTGTAGCTTATTAACCCTTTTCTTGCTTTTTGGCTGTGTGACATCACACTGGAAACTTGAAAGTTTGTGGAGATAGCTGTTAACTGGATAATGTCTTTATGTTCTGAAAGAACACTGCCTTAATTTAACAACGGTCAGCTGAAGTTGTTTGAGGCTTTTTCTGAAGTAAACACTGGTGCTGTGCACTTTGGTTAACAGCTGTGTTTACTCTGCTGTATCCATTTTCTGCATGAAGTAGTGCTGTCTTACTGAAAAGTCTTCTCTGTAATGCTGTCATTTCCAGCTTATTCTGTATAGAGTTCACAGTCTATTTATGGAAAAACACTGGTATGTTGCTGAAAAGTCTGTTATGAAGCATTTGCTGTCACTATAAACTGTCAATGAAACCTTGAAGTTAAGCTGGCTGCTGTACTAAAACTGTACCTGAAAGGGTTACATACTGCAGCTATTTCTGTTGAGGTTTTGCTGATAAGGCTGCTTGAAATACTCACTTTGTAGAACACATGTAGTTGAATGAAACACAGAGTACTCACTGGAATGAAAACATTGCTATTCTATAGTCTGTAGAACACATATAGTTGAACAAAACACTGCTATTCTGTAAATGTTTTGTACAACACACGTATTCTGACTGCTGATGCAAGGTTCTATGGGGTTTTGGGAGTTACTTTAACTGTCAACCCTATTCATAGTGGCTTGCCATTGTAAGAATTGATAAGACTGTACTGTACTGGAATTAACTGGCAACAACTGAAATAAGACTTAAACTAAAGTCTTTATCTGTTAACTACTCAAACGTGTGCTGAACAGGTGCCCGTCTCTCCTTTATAGGCCAAGTCTTGTATACTTTTCAGAATGAATTCTCCAAACACTGTAGTTCATACAATAAGGCTTTATTAAATGTTCACAATATTTGAATACTGTCTTCATTAACAGTGCTGATAATAACAGTGCTGCTAAATGTATCCAAATTTACTGCACATATCTTCTGATTGTCTTGAATGATGTAAATGGAAACAGTCTTTATTTGACCTGACTTCACTATTCAGGCTTGAGTGTCTGTAATCTTTTCTGTAATGTCAGGTCGAACGAATGAACTAACTAACCTTAACTGAACTGCTATCCTGAACACAACATATTACATTGCTTCAGCCCAATGATTTTCTTTGTAAACTGCATTCACTCCCCCTAACCTTGGTTGTCTCGTATGTGCTTTATTTAACATTCCATTAAGGAACATTCTGTAGCTGGCAAGATTGTATCTTTCCCTTGAGAAAAGAACATTATGTATGTCTGTATTTTCTGCACACTTCTTGCTTATCTTTCCTTTCTAATAAACTGTCTTTCTCTGAAACTGAACGCATACATGTCTGATACTACATATTTTACCTTTTAGTCTGCATAATGCCTAATAATTACTTTAAAATGGAGGTCCCTAATCTAACACAGTCTGCATCAGTTATCAGTTCTCTGCCTTACCCCCTTTGGACTTTCTACTGCACCAAGAGTGTACACAAAGTTCTAGCTCCAGTTATAGCTCATTGCAGGCTACATGGTATCCACATTTTTCCATAGTTAGACAACCTGCTTGTCTTTGCAGAGTCTTTTTCAAAGTGTCAGGAATTTCTCTCTTGGGTGAGAGATCTCTTGCACAAGTTGGGATTTCAAGAAAACATTCAAAAGTCTTTCTTGACTGCCTTACCCAGGATTGTGTTCCAGGGATGTCAACTAGGCACCTCAGTTCAAAGAGCTTTTCTTCCACAGGAAAAAAAAATATCTTTATTTAGTTCTATTTCTAAGTTTTTTCCACTCAGGCTTCGGTCACTGTGAAGGAATACCTCCAGATTTTGTTTCTCATGGCATCTATGATTCTCATGATACCCCTGGCAAGACCTCCACATGACAAAGATACTGTGGTATCTGAAATCTCTTTAGTCCCAGCATCAACATCCTTTATCTTTTCAGATGCCAGTACTGGGGTTTGTCAGAAGAGAAATCACTTAGTGGAGACAACAGATAGAATTAAATCAAGGTTCATAGGTTCATAAGTTCATACTAGGCTAACTGCCCTAGGGCATTTATAAGCCTAGCCAGAATGTGTTTGGCTTTCGCCACCCATTTTAAATTTATTTTGCTATGCCCTTTTTCGAGGTTAGTATACTGTGCCTCTGTCTACCAGTGACACAGAAGTGATACCCGGGGTAAACCTACGATCTCCCATCCACTCATCAAGATTCTTCTTGAAGAGAGTCAATGAGGGACTCTGCCTAACCTGGACTGGGATTTTATTCCAGAGTGAAGGGAGCCTCTGGGTTATGAATCTGTCCCTCCAGCATGTCCTATTTATTTCAGTGCTGTGGTTCAAGTCTCTCGAGCGCGTAGCTCGATGGGATTTGGATTTTCTGAGGTGCAGCATGTCCATTAATTCCGGGTTGGACATGGCTTTATACATCAGGCACAGATCGCCTCTGAACAGGCGGTATGCCACTGAGTAGAGCTGGAGTTTCTTTAACCGGGCAGCATATGGCATCTGTTTGAGCCCTTTGATCCTCTTGGTGAGGTACTTTTGGGGTCTTTCCAGTTGCTGCAGGTGTCTGGTAAGGTACATCCCAAAAGGGGCATTGTACTCAATTATGGGCCTGATGAGGGATGAGTAAAGAGGCATGATGACCTCTCCTGATCTAGATGTGAATCCCTTCATGATTAGGTGGGCTATATAAAATGTTTTTCTAACCACTTTGGCCACGTGGTTGTCAAATGAGAGATTGCTATCAACTTGGGTCCCCAGGTCCCTAATTACTTCTTCTGTACTTAATGGATTACCACCGATGTGGTAATTTGTGGGTACTTTGTTTTTGCCAAAGGGGATGACTACACACTTTTTGGCATTTAGCTTGAGGCCATGGCTCTGGCACCAGTTGTCTGTTTCTATGAGGCCCTTTTGGAGGATGCTTGTGTTGGTTGGAGAGTCGATTATGGCGCCCAGTTTGCAGTCATCTGCGAACTTGGTCAGCCACAGTCCTTCCGTGTTGGCCTGTACCTCCGAGAAATATATACCGAACAAGAGAGGTCCCAGGACTGAGCCTTGTGGGACACCACTTGTAACTGGTTTGGAGTTTGACATGGCGTCAGCAATTCTAACCATGTGGGTTCTGTCCTTGAGCCAGTTTGCAATCCATCTAGTGACATAGGGGGTTTATATTTAAGCTGGTGAGCTTATCTATAATGCCCGAGTGGGGTATTGTATCAAAGGCTTTTGCGAGGTCCAGGTAGGCTGTGTGGACCACCTTCCCCTTGTCAATGGCCTTGGTGACTGTTTCAAAGAAATCAACCAGGTTTAAGAGGCAGGATCTGCCCTTAACAAAGCCAAACTGGGTAGGATCCAGTGTCTGTAGGTCCCCAATATCTTTATTTATGAGGTCCATGATGATCCTTTCCATAGCTTTGCAGACCAAGCTAGTCAGGCTTATGGGGCGATAGTTTCCAGGATCCGTTGAGGCACCACCTTTATGGAGAGGGACCACTGTTGCTGTACACCACTCTTTGGGCACATATCCTGTAGTAAGGCTGAGATTGAACAGTAGTTTTATGTTTGGGTTTAGCTCTTCTTGGAGTTCATGTAGGACGCAGCCCGGGACACTGTCTGGTCCCATTGATGCTGTGTTTTTTGCTTTGGAGAGGGCAGCTCTTCCTTCCTGCTGTAAAGCAGTCACTTACCACATATGCTTCAGGCTTTGCTTGGGGAACAGTTTCAGGAGAGCTTCCCTCGATCAAGGCACTCAATTCTCTGAACCATCTTTGGTACCTGGGACCTCTTCAAGTGGTTACAGATAATGCCACAGTGAGGTTTTGCATCAACAAACAAGGGGGAACCAAGTCATACCTACTATGCAGAATAGCTGTGTTAGCTTGGGCTATAGTTTAACAGCACATTTTTACTCTACAGGCATCCTACATTTATTTATTTATTTATTTATTTATTTTATTTATTTTACATTTGTTTACCGGGAAAGTCCAACTGGATTTATGTCCATTTTCAGTGAAGGCCCGGGGAGAAAAGCTCCAGAAAGCAGAGTACAAATACATTAGGAACAATAGAAACATTCAGAGATAATTATAATATGCAGTTTTCAGTAGGGTTACAAACTTAGATAAAACATAGTAGACAACATAAAAATCATGTGGCTTCAGTTTCAGACAATTATACACAGTTATGGGCTAAGTCCCATCAAGAATTCATACACTTATTAGAGTATATGATTGAAATGCTTAGGGAGAGTTTGCAGGAACAGCAGGTGGTGATTAGTCGGGGTTTAAGCAGGGACATTGCCAATGCTGTTGGAAGTGTAGTTTGAGGCTTTTTTTGAACTGGATTAAGGAGAACTGGTGAGTAGTTTCGGGAGGTAGCATATTCCAAGTTTTGCCTACTGAGTTGGTGAATAGAGAGTCCCCAGCCACATTTATGCTCTTAGTTGTTTGTACCAGCAGTTTGTCAGCAGAGCGTAGTGACCTCAGGTTGCTGTATGGTTTGATGATCTTATTTAGTGCTGCTGTTTTTTCGGGTTGATATAGTATTTTGTGGGTTAGTACAAGTTGGTTGTACTGGAGAAGACTGAGCCACTCCAGCCATCCTAGTTGAGTTAGGTTGATACAATGGTGGGTCCTAGAGGTAGTACCTGTAGCAAATCTAGCAATATGGTTGTAACAACCATTCTGAAACATTGTCAGAGCAAAATTGTGTGGCAGATAGACTGAGCAGGGCCAGGGCAGACCCTCATGAATGGAAACTAGATCCAGGGGTCTTCCAAAATTTGATCCATCTGTGGGGAGATCCTCAAGTAGACCTCTTTGCCTTCTCTTTGAAGAATCAACTGGCAAAATTCTGTTCCAGGCTCCATGCAAGAAGGCCTGGAAGACAGATGTCTTTTCTTTTCTTTGGACAGGAATGTTCATGTATGTCTCTTCTCCCCTACCAGTAATTTCCAGGGGACTTCTGAAGATTCAGAAGGAATCCCCCAAGATCATTGTGGTGATACCCTTCTGGCCCAGGCAACTGTGGTTCTCCCTTCTTTTGGAAATGGCCAGGGTCAATTACCACAAGCTTCCATACAGAATGAATCTACTCACACAAGAACAGGGGTGCTTGATACATCCCAACATCAATTATCTTCATTTAACTGCCTGGATGTTATGGTCTTAATTCCTTTTAGCCACCTGTTTTTGAGGATTTGCAGCAGGTACTAATGGAGGCAAGAAAGCCTTTTACTAGAATATCATATATTAGCAAATGGAAAATGTTTCCTAGCCAGTACCAACAACATAACCAGTACCCATTCAGGGCTAGACGCTGTCTGGTTTTACAATATTTGTGTGAGTTACTATCCTATGGCCTTTCTTATTCCTCTATCAAGGTTCATTTATTGGCCATTTCAACATGTCTGCCCATGGATCCGCCTCTTTCAAAGCAGTTGCATATCAAAATGTTCTTGAAATAGTTTTGCATAATAGACTTCCAAGTAAAATGGTGGTCTCTCCTTAGGATCTTAATTTTGTGTTCGAGAAACTAACACTTGCTCCAGCTGAACCAGCTAATCTGGCTGACAGTTTTATTGAATGCTCTGACTCTCTGCAAGAAGGGTATCTGAGTTGCAAGCTCTTATGGTGAGTCAACCCTACCTCTTTTTCCACAAGGACAGGTTTTCTTTGAGAACTAATCCTTCTGCCTAAAGTGGTATAGAGTTTACTCTAAAGTCAAACTATCCATTTTCCCATTTTGTTTCCTGAACCTAATCGGACGTCTACAGAAAACTCAGGTACTATCTTGAGAGAACTAAATCTTTCAGATCATCGGATCAATTGTTCATTTCTTGTAAAGGTAAGAAGAAGAAGTAGGGATAAATGGTGTTAAAGCAGACTATTTCCAAATTGTTGTCTAAGGCTATTACCTTTTGTTATACTCACCATGGCAAATCTATTACAGGAAGTATTAAGGCCCACTCTACAAGGACCTTGGCTTCTTCTATGACATTTTAGAAAGAGTTGGATTCTAGAAGTATTTTATTAGCTGGTACTTGGTCTTCTGTACATACTTTTACAAAGTACTATAAACACGATTCCTTCCCTATGCCCAGATCAATCTCTGCTAGGACCATTTTCCAGGAACTCCTGGTCTCTTTTCCTTCCACCCCACAGATATAGTTAGATATGATAATACACCCACTTAGCTAAGGCTACAGTGGCAGTGATCAACATGAAGAATGTAGTACAGTTGTGTAAGATGAAATTACCATAACAGTAGATGTTTGAATGATCACTATTGCAGTAGTTATTCCTTCCCTCCATCCCCCTTGTGTTTTGATGTGCTTTTTATGCCAGAGTGTGGACATTTATTTTTTATTATTCCTAGCCTTGTCATTTTAGGACTCAGCCTTCTTCTCTTTGTTGGCAGGAAAGTTGTGAAGGGCTTGACACCCAAACTCATCTTTTAGTCAGGTCAGCTCAAACTGCTTGACAGTTTGGGCGCATGGAAGGTGCCCTGAAGCTTTAAAAGCTGGCCATCTGTTATATATCCTTGACAGTCTATATCCCATATAGCTAAGGGTACTGCAGCAGTGATCATTCAAACATCTACTGTTATGGAAACTTCAGCTTACACAACTGTACTTTCCAGATAATGTTTTCTGAAGCATACACTTAAAAAGCATGAGATAAACAAATGTAAATACTTTGTGAACAACAAAAGCTATTTAAACTGTACAAATAGCAATGTTATCAGTAAGTATTTTTCATAGTGATAATAGCCAGTGCATTCATAGTCTTTTCCATAAATAGTATAATATATTATAATGCCCACAGACCCCCAGTTATAATTTTTGTAAACTTTCACTAACAAATTTTCATATCATGAAAACTGCAACCTAGACATTTATTGCTTGAACATGTTTGTTAACCAAACATAAGCTTTTACATGAGAACAATAAATTCTTCTGTAACTGCATGCATATTGAGATATTTACAGAACTATGAAAACATATGCTTAATGGTATAATTAGAAAAACAAATAATAGCAGATATCTCTCAAGATGTGCAACTTACAATGCAAATATCAGAGACAGTTTTCATCAAAAGCATCTAAGGTTTCACTTACATGTCCTACATCAGTTTGTAAGTCATTCAGTTTTTGAACTATTAAGTACATATGGAAATATTGGTTATTTCCATAATTACTAGCAAACACCTAACAGTTTCCAGTATAGTGTGATATAAACCAGCATTGACAGTGAAATGTCCTGTATACCACCTTGGTGTTTCACACCAGACACCACAATAACATGCTGGTCTCTCAGTTATGAAAATCTGAACATGAATTTGAAAATATGAATTATAAGTGGAAAACAAATAGTAATTTCTCTGCTGCAGGACATCCTAGACTACAAATCTTAGTGTAATTTTGTTAGTAACTCATTGCCCTTTCTAATACTGCCTAGTATTAATTGATAAGTTACTTAGTTAAAGAAGCCAGACCTAAAAAAGTTCTGGACAACATAAGGTGGTATGGGTGTGAATTGGAAGTGTACAAAAAGGTGTTTTAGGCTCGAGTGAGTTAATGAATCTGAATCTCTAATCCTTACCTGACTGCCAGTAACATATTTTTTCATTTCATCCCACTGACTCCCAGACCCCTTATCACTGCATGGGGGATGTCTTCCAGAAGGGATTTGCCTGTTTGGCAACAGACCTTTTTTATTTAGGAACATTTTATTAAAAGTTTTAACGTCAGCAAATAAATAATACATAGAAACATGTTTAGAATAAAAAAATATTTACACTATATACAAAGATGTCAGAGAGAAGTACTAATAGGTTTAAAATAAGTAGCTGAAAATTACTCTCGTGAAGCTAATAAATGTAATACTTTACTTCAAGTGTTGATGAACAGAAACTCCAAAGATGATCACAATTTTCTGATGGGGATTTCTTTTTGGATAAATCCACTGAGTATCGTAATAATGTCTACAAAGTGAGGAGATTTGTCATTTAGCCAGTTGATGATGTTTTTTTCTTGCAACTGCCAAAACCGGCAAGAGAACTTTAGAGACACTCTGGATGATAAAAGTGAGTAGCAAAGCTGCTACCATCTTGGGGTAGAGAAATTGTTTTCCTTTGCTCTGACTCATGTTTCAGAGAGTCATATGTGTTATGCATGAAGCAGTGTCTGGACATGTGTTGCTATAAACACTCAACATTACCTTTGGGCTGTGTTAGCTGTTTCCAAGAGCTAGCTGCTGGCCTTTATCAAAGGATGCTTCTGAAGTGGGAGGTCCCTTATCATCCCCTCAATGAACAGGAATTGGAAATTGGTTGCTCTGTCAAATCTCCTTGTCATCTAGACTGGGACTAATAATTGAGCTGGCATGGAGAGAGGAGGTGTTGTACAAATATTTGTTTTTTATACATGTCTCTCTTCATAAACATTCCACAGATAATATGTTTTTGGAAAGTGTATTATCCTTTATCAAAGATTTTTTTATAGCTACTTAATACTAGTATGGGATTTGTGTATTTTAGTCATAGTGATATAGATCTAAATGTCTTACTATCACAATGGATTTGAATAATCACAAGTCTGGCAGTTGACTACATCATAAATCAGCTTTATTAAAAAAAAATCATTTTCACAGTCAGTACCCAAAGTAGGTGAAATACAACATTCACTTTAAATGAGCTTCCAGAATGTGCATGGAGAAAGCTGTTTTTAAAACTGAACTGGAAAAATGTAATAGCTCCATTTGTGGACCAGAGATATATCAAAAGTAAATTACTAGATTTGGGAGACAAGATTATAAGTAAGAGGAACACTAAATTCCCTCATATTTTGATCAATGGTCTTTCAGTTAAAGTGAATCAACAACTAGTTAAGATTTTAACATAGTTTTGCTGTCCCTTTGACAGTAGAAAATCAGGCTATTACAAGCAGTAAGTATCAAGAATTATTTGAAGATTATTTGTGGTAACCCAGTTTTACCTGAAACTATAGGTATGTCTTGTGGTTTTGTTTACAAAAGAAACAAGAATTTGAAAAACTGGAGAGGGGAAATATACCTATAATACATTTTATTTCAAACACATCTGAGGAGATATACTCATATGATACTTGTAGATAGTGTTCATACATTGCCCTATGTTAAATGTTTCACATATAGGTAGAACTTATGTTAGGATCTGATGTGTTGATCATGTGACTAGATATACCATCTGTGACAGTTTCTATGTAGGTAAAACCACACAGAGACACATGTAGTAGATTTCTGAACACATCTATATCATTAAGAAGAATGATATCAACAACCTGCTATACAAACACATTTGAGAATTCATCAATTTCAACAAGTTTTTATTCTTTGTGGTCAATTAATTGAAGATGAACCCTCGACCAGGTGATTCTAATAACATGTTGGAGGTTAAGGAGCTATAGTTTGCAGCTCTTTTTAGCAGATGGCAAACATCCAGGATTGAATGACAATATCAACATTAAATGGTATTTAAAATTGCTGCCAGCACATTGATTGTATTCATGCATTTTCGTAAGTATTTTTACATGTGTTTTTGCTTGATTTTTGTGTTTTGATATCACATGACTATTCAGAAGTTTCTTTAAACTTGTCTTTTCATTGGTTCATAGGTTCACTAGTCTAATGGCCCTGGAGCCTTTACAAGCCTAGCCCATGGAAATGCGGTCATATTGATAAATTTCTGTTGATGTTGTTGTTTGTCTTTCGGCTTTTCCAGGTTAGGGGTTGCCACAGAGGAACTCCGGTCCACTAGTGCTAAACTGTGTATTACTACATTGTTTCCATTATTTTGGCTGTGTTTTGAGTTTGTTAGAGTTTTGAATTCCCAAATTGTTCATGGACTATGACTGTAATGTTTGACATCCTTACATTTACTTTGTCTGCTTTATTTTCTACAGACTTACTGATAATGCTTTTCTTAACAAAGATGTGGGCCCTACTACTGTGAAATAAACAATTCCTTTGGCAGGATGGATTTTTCTGTCATTGTTTATTTTCAGTGCTGATTTAAATTAATATGAATTCTATTTTTAATCTGCTTACACTGATAGTGGACATTAACAGTCTTAGTTTTTATTTATTTATTTTTTCGTACAGGTCTGTTTTACCTTCAAGGATATATTCCATGTTATAATTACATTTAGGGTCAGCTCTACCATACACAATATTAACTAGAACTTGTTTCTTACAGTCATTTTATTTAGATTGCATTCTAGTTTACATGACTTTCTGAGGTTAAACTTGGATTTAATTAATAGTTTGTTATATTCTCATTTGTTAATTCCATTTATCACTATTCCAATCTATTTCATTTATTGGCACTTATGCAGTTTTATTTTTATATAGCTCCTATTTTTGATTGCATTTTTACTACCCTTATTACAGATACTTGTGATCCATCTTTCCTTTCAGCATTTGCCTAGATCAAAATATTGGTAGAAAAATAGGTTTGCATTTTTTTTAGATTTGGATGCACTAAATCCTAAATCCCTAAGGTCCTCTGCCATAAGTAGAGGATAACACAGGACACTTTCCATATTAGTAGAAGGTTTTCCTAATGTAGGACCTTTATGTACCATGGCAGGTTTGATAACCAGCACTGTGGATAATATAAGATACCTGACAGCATATTAGCTATGCTGAAGTTATAGTGCAAGCTTGGATAGAAGTTCCTTAATTTGAGTAACTGAAATAGTTAAGAAGTGAAATGAAAAGGGGGGGTCAGATAAGAGTAGTTGTTTACAAGGCACAACCAAATAGATGTATAAGTCTTAAAAGAGAAAGAGAGTAAATGTACTTGTCCAGTTTTCTTTCTTTTATTTTTTTCTGAAAGCTTTGTAGTGTGTTAAATGAGCTTTCTTCATGCACTGCTAAAGCACAAGAGCACACACCTTGCTTTACACAATACCATACAAGGCAATCCCAAGTTAAAAAGATAAGAGCAAGAAGAAGCTACTCCACTTTCCTTTTTTTTTTCCTGAAATAGGTGTAGTGTGTTACCTGAACTTTTTCTCTTTCCTCAAACTGCATTACTTCAGGCACAAGACCTTTACTTCACTCAACACCATACAAAGCAGTCTCATGTTAAAAGACAAAGAAACATCTTAAAGCTCCTTAGTTTGTCTTTTTTTGAAAAAAATGACCAGAACTACAAACAGTGGCTAGATATGTTTCTGTAATTGCATGACACCCTAATTGTTGTGTGTTTATTTTCCTTATAGTCAATACGTCTACACATATTTAGTACATTTTTTAATTGTGTAAGCCGCTGAAAAGGGACTCCACTGACAATATACCTGTCTTAAATAGATTTACCACAGCTTGTTCTATCCCACCCAAAACTACTCAACGAACTTTCAATGTATAACCTCACCCAACATTCTCTATCTTGGTTTCACAGCTATCTTTCTGACAGACAACAGTCAGTCAAACGGGATAATAATCTCTCGCCTCTTCAACCTGTCTCGGTTGGACTACATCAAGGCTCTATCCTTGGACCTCTGCTCTTCATCATATTCACCAATAACCTCAGCTCCACTACCCAGCTAGCCTCCATCATACAATATGCTGATGATTCCTCCCTTATCTGTGATGCCCCTACCATTCTAGAACTTCAAGAAAAAAAATATCTCTCCATGACCTAAAAAACTGTCTCATTGACCACCAACTAATATTCAGCCCTAACAAAACAAAAATAATTGTTTTCTCCAATTTCAAATCTAACCCCCCCCCCCCCATTATGTACTCCTCCAACAACACTAAAACCAAACCTGTAGAACAAACAAAACTTCTAGGGGTCACAATTAACAACTGTCTAAAATTTGACAAACACATAGCACTAACCATCAAAAAAGTACACATTAAACTTGTCCCACTTTACAAAGCCAAACCATATCTTACCAACAACACTAGATTATCCACAGCCAGGATACATCTACTATCCACCCTCCTATACTGTGCTCACATTTCTACCAACCTTCGAAAAACAGATTTAAGTAAACTAGAGACCTGCTACAATAAAACAGCCAAGTTAGCCACAAACCAAGCACATAGATCACACCACTGCACTGCACTTCACAAACTCAAGTGGATCAAACTACCTAACCTATTATCCCTGAACCAACTAACCATTGCCCACTACATTATTTAGCAGCCCAAAATCTACCCTGCTCTCATAAACATAGTTTAAGCAAATACCAATCCCAAATCCCTAAGGTCCTCTGATTAAATTCTGTTAAAGGTCACCAAGTCCAACAACACCTTTGGGTCTCCCTTTTCTCATACAAAGTGTCCAGTACCTGGAGCTCAATACCCCAACACATGCTAATCACCACAAATGCTCACAAATTTAATCTTCTTCTGAAAGAATACCTTACCAATCACTGGCTATGCTCCTGTTCATCTCCTGGCTAATTACATCACCATACCAACACCAACCTCATATTTCCAGCTGTAGCTTCCCCGACAGGACACTCTCATACTATTGATGTTTTTACTCAAGTTGTGACAATATTCTACATTTGTGAAAATGTATATACCAAACATGTTTTTTTCTTTCTCTGTCCGTTGCATCAGCTTCTTCTCTCACTACTTATTGACTATCTTAAGCATGTGCATCCTGTACTTTCTCAAACACACATCTAGCATCAACCACAATTACGGTCCCACCACATAATTCATGCTGGGACCACACCCTGAATTTGTTATAATGTAAATTTACAGTGTTTTGCCTTCTTTGCTACTTTATGATACTTTCCTATTTTTACAATTCTTAAATCACTACAATTTTTATAAACTTAACTTTTAGGTTAATTGGTAATGCAAAAGAAAAATATTTGTATTACGTGTATTCTCAATCATGTTTATTTCTACTGCTTTTCTCCCTGGATCTCCACTGAAAATGGGCTTTGGACCAGTCAGACATTACCCTGTAAACAAATGTAAAATAAATTAAATTAAAAAATGCCAATAGTTTATATAACTGTATTTGATATAATCTGCACCACTATGAAAAATAATGGAATTTCAGTTTTTTGGTGTTGGTTACATCAGATCAAGCTCTACCTTTTTGATTCATTTAGGTGCTATAAACATAATAATTTATGAAACTAACAGATTGCCTTTATAGGTTCATAGGTTCATAAATAGGTACTAGGCTATTGGCCCTAGGGCCTATATAAGCCTAGCCAACAAGGTACCCTGGCTTTCGCCACCCAAGAAAATTACTTTCCTGTGCCCCTGTTGAGCAGAGCCACAGAGGTGATCCCCAGGGTGAATTTCTTATTTCCCATCCAATCATCAAGACTTTTCTTGAAGAGTGCTAATGAGGAGCTTTGTTTGATATAGATAGGTAGTTTGTTCCAAAGTATGGGAAGTCTCTGGGACAGGAATCTATCCCTCCAGCATGTTCTGTTTATTATGGTGACAACGTTTAGGTCCCTAGAGCATGTAGCTCAGAGGGATTGGGATTTCTTTAAGTGGAGCATGTCCAACAGCTCTGGGTTTGACATAGCTTTGTATGTTAGGCAGAGATCGCCTCTGAGTAGGCGATATGTGATCCCAAATGTATGTACATCGACATAAAGGTCGATGTACATACTAAGTGAAACACGTAAATGGCAAAAATCAAAACGTCGAATGTGTTTCATAATCCAAACGCGTAAAACAGGTAAGCAAAATAAAAAATAAACATTAATTTAATACCCCCTGCACCCCTCATGTGGGGGGCTTCACCCCCCACACCCCCCTACTTAAATATACCTACTCCGAGACCGCACTACAGTGGGGATAAGGACATATTTCCTTATCCCCACCATCATGCTGCTGGCTAAAAGACACGTTCGGCGTTTTGAATTTCACCGTTTACATGTTTCACTCTGTATGTGCATCGACCTTTATGTGTTGATGTACACACATTCGACATTTAGCCTTTTCGTGTTTCTAATATGTAACCGATATGCAACGGAGTAAAGCTGGAGTTTTTTAAGACGGTCTGTGTAGGGCATCTGTTTGAGGCCAGTAATCCTCTTTGTGAGGTATTTCTGTGGCCTTTCCAGTTGTAGATGTCTTGTGAGGTACATACCAAAAGGGGGCATTGTACTCTATAATGGGTCTAATGAGTGATGAGTAGAGGGGAACAATGACTTCTTTTTTCCTCGATGAGAAACCTTTTGTGATGGTGTGCCATGTAGAAGGATTTCCTGACTACTGTGGCAATGTGATTATCAAAGGAGAGACTACTGTCCACCTGTGTCTCAAGGTCTCTTATCACACTTTTGGTGTTAAGTAGACAACCACCTATGTGGTAGCTCATGGCTTTACTAAAGGGGATGACAATGCACTTTTTGGCACTGAGCTTGAGGCCATGGCTTTGACACCAGGCATCTGTCGCAGTGAGGCCCTTTTGTAGGATGTCCACATCGTTAGGAGTTTCGATTATGGCTCCTAGTTTGCAGTCATCTACGAACTTCATTAGCCAAAGACATACTGTGTTAGCCTGTACTTCAGAAAAGTAGATACCAAACAGGAGAGGACCCAGAAGTGAACCCTGTGGTACTCCACTTGCCACTGGTCTGAAGTCGGATTTGGAGTCTGCTACTTTCACAGTGTGGGTTCTGTCAGTGAGCCAGTTGGCAACCCATCTTGTGACATAGGAATTTATACCCAGTTTAGTGAGTTTATCTATAATTCCAGAGTGGGGGATGGTGTCAAAAGCCTTGGTGAGATCCAGATAGGCTGTGTGAACCACCTTACCCTCGTCTACGGCTTTGGTGACTGCTTCAAAGATGTCTATCAGGTTTATCAGACACAATCTGCCTTTTACAAACCTGAACTGGGTGGGGTCCAGAATTTGGAGATTATCAATGTCTTGGTTTATAAGTTCCATGATGTTATGTTCCTTGGCCTTGCAGACCAGGCTGGTTAGGCTAATGGGACAGTAGTTCCCGGGGTCCGTGGTGGCTCCCTCTTTGTGGACTGGGATAACTGTCACTGTGCGCCATTCAGTGGGCATAAATCCTGAGGTGAAGCTATGACTGAACATTGTGTTTTTCAATGTTTCTTGGTACTCTGGGTTATTGTAATGCAATAAATCAGTCTTGTGTCTCTTATTCTATTTTAGTATGTTTTACAACAAAATGGCTGTCACGGGGCCTGATATACTAATGTGATCTTGTTTTACTGCTTTGTCTTCTGGTTTCCAAAATCCATTTCAAATCTCCTTTGTAGGAGTCATGATAGACATAAGGAAGTGATGTATTTTTCTTCCAATTTAGGTAGAATGGCAGTAGTGTGTGTGTGTGTGTGTGTGTGTGTGTGTGTGTGTGTGTGTGTGTGTGTGTGTGTGTGTGTGTGTTTGTCACATGGATCTTATACAACTTCTGGAACCTGACTGCTTTCTACTTTTGTGCCTGAATTTCCCCTGAATTGAATTCCTCTGACAGCTGCTCTAACTTATTCACATCAGTTCTAAATCTTCACCAAAATAAAGTAGTTGAATTACTGTTTTTTCTGTGGTTGTCAATCTGTAGTTCAGGTACTGACAGACCCTGGTCCATACTTTTCCTAAGGTGCAAAAGCTGTCAACGTAATCCAAGAGCTGTCAATGACAGCTGTTACTTCCATCATCTAGAGTTGTGTGAATTACTTCTGCTATTCTCCAGTGTCTGCATTTGGAAGATATGTGATTTTTTTCCCTGAGTGTTGTAGAAATGTATTGTATTTACTGAAGAGTATTTTGCTTTGCTAATCCCTGTCATGTTATTTATCCATTTACAATGCAACACTGTACTGCTTCAAAATATGTATAACCTTTTATTCTTGACTTTGTGTCAGAGTCATAATGAAGGCAGGGCAAAGATCCTAGCAAGCTCTTAGGGGGCGTGATGATGTGCAAGCGGGCAGGATGGTGTACAAGTACAGTACTGGTATTAATTTATGAAACTGAAAATATCACAGCATCGTATATATAAATGTTGCATTTTGTGGTTATCAGTGAAACTGAGTAAATTTTAGTAATTATAGCACTGCAGCAAGTTGCTTGTTACAGTTGTAGCAAGCAGCTTTATATACAGGAGTGCAGAAGAGTTTTTTTTTTTTGTTCTCAAAAGGAAAATACCTTTTTGGGCTCTCAAATTTGAGTTGAGAGGACACCTGTTTGGGTATGTGCTTAGGGAGCCAGATGTCCTAGGTATAGTTCTGATTTGTGTGGATATGAATTTTTTTTTTTGTAACTTTTATTACAAGTTTCCACTTATGTAGCTGTTTAGCATATTTAAATACTTAATGTACTTACATTATACCTCTCAACCTCTAAGACCGAGAAATCTGGACAAAGTCATATATAATGGAGGGACAAAGGCAGAAAAATAGGGACAATTTTTAAATATTGCTCCTGCAAACATAGAAAGTTGATAGAATGAATTTCCTGAAGAGTATGAAGTCTGTAACTCAAACATCTCATTATTTGTGGACTTCAATCCTCAATGATTAGCCAGTGATTTGCCAGAAAACAAAATTTTATAAGGAGCAGACCAAAAATATGAGGTGAAAATGTGGACATTCTGCAAAAATCTGTACAGTTGAGAGGTATGAGTAATTTACATCCAGGTAGTTATAAAGCTTATCTTTTCTTGTTTTTCTTACACAGGACAGTCTCATTCAGGCTTCTGCTAGCCACAGTTTTTCATATACAGGCTCTGTGGTATGTTACTCAGGCTTTTTCCCTTCATCTCCAAACTACATTTCTTTGGGCACAGATCATGCTTGATACAACACCTTACAAAGACTCAAGGCAAGAAATACAGAGTAAAATAAAGCTCCTCCATTTATTCTTTTTTCTACAGATAGTCAGAAATAACTATATACCCTGGCTAGCTGGGTTTCTGTAGCTCTGACACCCTAATAGCTGTGTGTTTATTTTCCTATTATTCGTCATATTTGTACATGTATGTCATATTTTGTACATGGACTACTTGCTGATATTATGCCTGGCCTTAACAGATTTACCTCAACTTGTTTTGTTTTACTAGTTTAGATAACTATTTTTTTTTTATTTTTTTTTTATTTGGTTTTAAAACAATAGCTAAAAAATCAATTATAAAACAAACAAATAACTACTTACATATGTCCACAGCTGATAGATAACTATTTTTTGATATTATCTGTACCTCTATAAAATACTGAACTTTTTATTTGTGCTTTTAGGCTGGTTCCACTTCTCTAGCTTTTTCTAGTCATTTAGGCACTATAAACATTATTAGTATAACAATTAAACAAACTAGCTTTATAGCCACTGCTTGGATTGTAAACTAACTGGTTTGTCATTGATTTTTTTTGAGGAAACATCATTGTTCAGGGAACCCAGCATCAAACAGCTTTGTAGTGCTTCATTCATCTACCATACTCCCATTCCACCTACTCCAAGCATCATTTCTGCTGCACAAGTATTTTCTTATCCATAACCATGTTCAGACAATCACAGCTTAACACATCATCTGTATAGCAAATTATGTTATTCCCACTGCTTTTAACAATCTCAGCATTATTTCTCAGTGGTTACTTCTTATACATAGTACATCCAAAATCCTTCAAAACCCAATTAAAATTCTACCTATACACCAACCATTTATGTATCTGCAAAGGACCTCCCTGAACTCCCATCCGCCTGTAAGAGGGTACCCCCTTGCTGTGGTCAAACACATGATACTGTATTACACCTTCTCCCTTTGTACATACTGTAATACTGTTTGCATGCCTATACTATACTAAAATTATACATGTCTATGAAGACATTACTTATCTCTGTTTTATTAGCATGTTGACCTTTCTACAGCTGTACCTTGAGTGCCATTATATATATTGCTCATATTATGTAACAATTTTCTGAAGCTTTTCTCCCCAGGACTCCGCTGAAAACGGAACCTAGCTGTTCAGCTGGACCATCCTGGTAAACAAATGTTAAATAAAAAAAATAAATAAAAAAATCCAAATAATCTTTTTACACCATTCCTTCACACCTATATATCACAAAGCCTAATTATTTTATGAACACAATGAAAATGCTTATACTTTGCTCATTAACCTTTTCACTCTGGCTACTAAGTTTTCTCTCTACTAGCTATTTGTTATTGTCATTAAATAATGAGACATATAGTATCCAGCAAAATTTACCAGTAAATAGCAAAGCACGTGCCTCACCAATTAATCCTGTTTATCATTACAATTGCCTTTAAGTTGCCCAGTATGATATAACAGCCATACATCCTTCTCTATACTAAAACCTTATACATTATGACAATAAAACCTTAACATAAAAAAGGTTTCTACTGCCCTAGAAAAAGGTTTTTGATATTCTTAACTATCTAATTATATCTATTTTACCGTCTGGTGACATCTTTTCAAACTCAAGGCCTACCTCATTCAGCACTGAGTAAAATTCCCTAACAAAAACATTTATCTTGCATATAAGAATATCAGCAGTATTAACAGACTACAAACAGATTCCTGGAAGCTGTTTTCCTTTGCACAATCGAAAAAAGAAACAAACAGAGGTTCCATTTTGCATACAGTAAAAAAGAAAAGTACATTTATTGTAATGTACTTATAGTTGCTTACATAGTTAAATAAATTTTGAGTGGTTTCTTTATTTTTCCTGTATTTTATTATGTTTTATTTTAAATTTGACACTACAGCTATTAACTGAAGTTGTTTTAGTTTGTACTGCATTTTCAAGTGGTTTCTGTGCTGTGACTAGCTATTTAAACCAGTTTTGAGTGATCTTCTCATTTTTCTGCATCTTTCTTCATGATTACTGTGTTTTCTCTCGATTTGAAATGACAGCTATTGATTGAAGTCATTTTACAGTTTGCATTGCATTTCAAGTAGTTTCTGTGCTGTGCCTACCTGTTTAAATCAGTTTTCACTGGTTTCTATCATTTTCTGCACTTTTATGGTGTTTTCTCTGAGTTAGATGTTACATCTATTAAATTGTCATTTTACAGTCTGCCCAACAATTAAATAGTTTCTGTGCTGTTACATGAATTAAGCAGTGTTGCTGCATTTGCTTGCTGTTTTTATTCACTTTTTAAAATTATAGCAAACGACCAGTTTTGGACAGATGTGCGAGTCTAGAGCTTGCAGTGGTTATCCTAGTGGAAAAAGGATAAATTCTGCAGTTGTAGGGATGATAAACATTACTGGTTAGAGTTTTAGCTGTTTTTTGTTGGTTCTTTCATTTTCCCTGTTTATTTTATATTGCGTAGAGCTCAGCTTAGTACTGTGGGGTTGCACTCTGGAGACACAGGCACTTTCATTTGTATGTTTTCCTAATATAACCAACCCACCCAAATATTGGCAATAGATAGGCTCATGTTATGTACAGGTACACAATGTGTAGAACTGAGCACCTACCACCCTAAAAGTAACTTGTAGCAGCCCTTAGTAGTGCTACATTGTGCAACGTAGTCCACAGCCACTACAAATAATCCTAACACTACTGTTATACAAGGTTCCTGAACTATGTCACATCTAAACCCAAGTTACTTATTTACTTAATTAGACATTCATAAGTAACTACACTACACACCCCTTAACTGATAATTATCTCAATAAACATAATTCTCTGTTTTATTTAAACTCTACAACTCTCTGTAAATCAAATCAAGTTTGGCTTCACACTGAACAAAATGGAATGTCAGCTTACTTGTTTCCCCTGTGTTGCCAACATCATATCATTAGGTATCCTAAAGCAGTGCAGCAACTGCTTTATGCTCATAGATAATGAACTATTACTAAACACAAATAACTAAACAGAGGTATATTTAAGAAGTAAGGTGGCCTTAATCTCACAAAAAAGCAGTAACACACCACATGCTATTCACCCCAACATGACATCTAATATAACGTCATATGCTAATGCTGTAAATAAATCCTTACTTAAGCTTCCTAGACCTGTAGGGATTAAGTCTGGGCAAAAATCAAAAGCAAACATTTCATAATATTTCACAATATTTCACCTTTGGCAAAGAGCCACCATGAGACAATGGGCCTCAATTCCCAAACACCAGATCTCTCCACATACAAAAATGTTTTAATGACTGGTAACTCCATAGTGTGACACAGATTCCCCAATCATTAGGTTGGACAAAGACAGGATGGCAGCAATTTGTCTTTCAGGTGCAATGATATCTAATGTCTCAAGGATCCTTAGGTTCTTTCACCAGACAAATATAACTATTACTTGGTAGTTTTGCTTATGGGGGTGAATGATGTGGGACAAAAACACATGTCCGAGTTATTTATACATGTTACAAATGCAGGTAAGACCCTGATACTGAGAATAATCCTTCATTCTCAATGAATGATACCTAGGTACAAAGAAACTGTAGGCAGACTGGCTTCAATAATTGGCTAAATAACTGATGTCATTATAGGGAGATCCAGTATGTATTAGCATGGAACAAGATGCTTGACAGTCCTACTTGCTTTACAAATAATGGTCTGGACCTCTCATTCAAAGGCTTCCACATACTCTGCATACTGGCTGAAGCCCTAGCTGCCTCTCTATAGTGCTTTTTTAAGGAAAAGTTCAGTTAATGAACATTCCAATGTGGCAAACATACAAATATCAAAAAAATATTAAATTAAGGTGTCTCTGCTCAATGCTAGAAGTCTAAACAAAAAACTGACTGATCTTGAGGTACTCTTGCATTTGGAAGACATCTTTCTCCGTCTTTGTCTCTCTCTCTCTCTCCTTTGGTGTCCCTTTGGTGGGCCAATAATCAAGGAGCCTGAATCTTCACCACTGACACTGGAGAGGGGCGTGCACCTGGAATACAAATGGATACACTCAGTATTTCTAGATGCAGCTCTCTGTACCAAGTACAATTTCCCTTAAGAGTACAGAGGGAACACACTCAGCCCGGGGTCTGGATGTCTCTATATCTGTCTCCTTCCAGGTCCTCAATACGACTCCTCACTGGTACAGCTGTAGGGTAAGGTCCTCAGCTGAGTATCCAAGTCAAGTCTTCCAGCACCCTCTCTGTGAACCAAGTGCTTCATGTCCCTGCTCCAAGTAGCTGACACACACACTCTTTGAGATTTAATTTTCACACACACACACACACACACACACACACACACACACACACACACACACACACACACACACACACACACACACACACACACACACCTGGGAAAGGCTGACACAGATTACCTGCTCTACCAACTTTGCCCAGACTATAAGATAGATTTGTTGCCACCAGTCAGTCATTATAAGGCTTTTAAAAGGGTATCCAATTATGCTGAGTGAAGTTAATATTAATTAAAATGGTAATGTTGACCAAACAGCAAGGCTTTCAGGAGTGGCAAGAGTTATTACCAAATAAGTATGTGCAAATACTCTCAAAGCTTAAATATTGTCTAAAAAGGACCAGCCACAATGAAACGTTTAAATATATTTAAAAATAAATAATAGAAGAACAAGAAAATACTAAATATATATTTACAGTAAACCACAGAGATCAAATCAGAGGAAATATTGAAAATAACATTGATGGACAGACTCATACAAATAAAGAAAAACAGTCTCTAAACTAAGCTTCACTATATTCCTGACTGAATCTAGGAGAATTACTTTTCCCTAATAACTTACTTGATAGAGCAAGGCACAATGAAATACATGAGCAGTCTTTCTAGTCAGGTTCCCCAAACCAGAATATTCAATACTCAAAGATTACTCCCTGTAAAATATAATATGCAAGATGGCTTGCAGAATTACCTCATCTGGTCACCCGAGTCTAGATTATCACAGTATCCCCTCTGAAGCTGAGATAGGAATTTAGCATAGACAGCTACAATATACTTCTAAATCTTTATGGCAGTGCCTGGGGCTTCCCCTCTTTTTACTTAGCTAATGAACAAAGGCTTCTTCCAGACCCATTGTCTCTGGTCCTATTCAGCACTGTAGGGTACCATTGTAATGGTATAACAGCTCATTTGCATTTCCCTTATTTTTCTTAAAGTAAGCTAGCTGGTTAACCTCTGCTGTCCCAGTATCATCTATTAAAACATATACAGCAGGGTGCACTGTTGATACCTTTTAACACAAGCCAACCTCACAAATACATTTTCAGCACAAGCATCTGTACAAATCAGTTTGATATACAAATGACATACAATTATTTACAAAATTCCAGCTAGCTATGCTGGCATGTATTACATCCACTGCCCTACTTCTGTCATGGCTGGTAGTACCTCCTGTTGCATATGTAATCACTGAAACATCTTTTAAATGTCTGGAAAGCACTCCCTCCATACCCATTCAGATCCAGTGGCAATTGTGGTGGTGTGCCTATATTTGTCAGAGAATGTCAGATCAGGTTTCATTTAAATGTAGTTTGCTAGATAAAAATACAGTATTATATTTACATAAGTCTAGAAATGCAGCCATACTAAAGCAGGCCTTCATATTTTGCATGCAGTTTCAGTGAGTGCACTTTTAATCAGTGAAAATAACCTTCAGTCAAGAATACTGATAAGAATAAAATGTGCTAACAAAATGTACAGTACTTTGAGTACAAACAGATCTTATTTAGCTGGTATGAGGCTTAGAAACCAAGGTTAAAGAGGTGTGTAGAAATTTACAGTGTGTTGGTATTATTAGGAGATACTTCGGACGGAGTTAGTTAGTTTGGACTGATTTGCAGAAAATCATTGCAGTGCAGTCCTCAGAAGTTTGGTACAGAAACTCAAGAATGAGTGCAGACGTCAGGTCAAATATCCAGCATTCCAGAATATTAATTCTATTATTCAGTGCCTGCCGTGTATGCAGGGGAGAGGGAGAACCGCCATATTGTGATACATGCTGAAACGTAGGAAGACCATGAGTGCTTAAAACATAAATTTAGAGAAATATGGAACCCTCAAACAAATATTACAGTGGAAAGGCATGTTTTACACAAGAAATCAAAAGCCTGATTAAACTATAGCAGCATATATTACTGACATAAGAAATAAGGCAAAAACATGCAGATTTGGTAATTTACAAAATGAGTTGATAAAAGACAGACTTGTGTGTGGTGTTAATAATGATGCAGTGAGAAAGATTTTCCTTCAAGACCGTGATTTAATGTTGAACAAAGCCATTGAGATTTTTCAAATATATCAGCTTACAAAAAACATACGAATATGCTTAAGAATGAGAAACGCATGCATGCAGTATCTCATGCAGTATCTGCTAGTGCAAATGTTGATAGTATGCAGCAGAAAGTTAAGCTGAAAAAGAAATATAAACCGAGAGGCAGTGCCACACCCAACCTCATTGTTAACTGTCGTAATTGTGGAGGCAGTCATGAACCTAAACTAGAGAAGTGCTTAGCTTTTTGTCAGGAGTGTTACAAATGCAAAAAGTGGAATCATTTTAAAAGGCTTTGCAAGTCTAAAGTGACACATACTTTTATTAAAAGAGAACATCTGAGGAAGCAAATAGATTAGATAGAGATCTGTGAACAAACTTTTTATGTTGATGGTGTCTCTGTGATTGATGAAACCGTTAACACAGTAGATTATCAGTTGGCAGCAAACAGACATAATATTTTGTACCTTTTGAAATTAATGGGAAACCTGTACAACTTAAAGTAGACACTGGATCCAAGTGCAATGTTATATCAGCACAAATGTTTGCTAAAGTAAAAGCTGGTGAGAAACTTGATTCAGCAAAGTGTGCAAAAGTTGCTTATTGTGGTGAAAAGATTCAAACAGATAGTGCAGCAGTCCTCAAATGCCATTCTGCTAGGAACAGATATGATTTGCAGTTTTATGTAGTCAAAAGGCACGTGCAGTCACTGTTAGGCTTCACAGACAGTTTGAGAATGGGACTGATTTCATATAATACGGATGTCCACCATATAAGTCTGAACAACAACGAAGGTTTAACACAGAATATTTTTAGTGAAAATGCTGATATTTTCAAAGATGAGCTTGCCAAAGTTCCAGTCACATATTCCATGAAGTTAAACCATGAAGTAAGCCCAGTTATCAGACCAGCTAGGAAGGTTTCGGTAGCAATGCAGAGCAAAGTAAAAGCAGAACTAGACAAAATGGTGAATTTTGGTGTCCTTCCTCCAGTAAAAGAAATATGACTGAATGGGTATCATCCATGGTTGTAGTTCAAAAGAAAAGCTTAGATGATATTCAAATATGTATTGATCCGAGAGATTTAAACTAAACGCTTAAACATCCTCATCATCCGATGTGCACAGTAGAAGAAGTAGCTGCGGTCTTGCCAAATGCCACTGTTTTTTCAATCTTAGATGCAAAAAGTTCATTTTGGAAAATTTCACTGGATTACAAATCTTCATTGTTAACCACTTTCAATACACTATTTGGGTGATACAGATTTTTGAGAATGCCATTTGGGATAAAGTCTGGCAGTGAAGTATTTCAATGTGCGATGGAGAAAATATTTTTCTGGTTATCCATGCATTATCATGGTAGAAGACATTATTGTAGGGAGCAATGCTGAAGTCAAACATGATAGAAACCTCAGGAAAGTTCTAGATCATGCTTGTGAAGTAAATTTTAATCTGAATCCTCAGAAATGTAAATTCAAACTGAAAGAAGTTACTTATGTGGGTCATTTGCTAACCAGTTCTGGCTTACAACCAGATATGTCTAAGCAAGCAGCAATTCTTGAGGTACTAGTTCCAGAGAATGTCACATCTTTACAATGTTTTCTTGGTATGGTCAACTATTTAGGAAAGTTGTACCTAGTCAGGCACTGTGGCTAGATAAGGCATACATATAAGTTACTGAGCATGTGCAAGATCAGTGCCATTTTGTATAGTCAGTCAGAGTTAATGCAGGCAGGAATGGTAATGCACATGTAAGTGTGTTTGAAGTAATGAGTTAGTCAGTTAGCTTAAGTATAAGTTCCAGGTACAACTCCTCATGTGTTTATGTATAATTAATGACTTGAATAAATACCCTGCCTCAGTATCTTATTTGATACACAAGACATGCAACACTTCAAAGACCAAGTACATTTCCTCCATGGGACCAGATAGCACACCAAGCTGTTTCTTAAATAGTATTAAACAATTACTGGTGGAACCTCTCCACAGGCTATAGGTTTAGTCCCGGAAATATAGCATACAGCACTATTGATATCATTCCGTGAAGGAAGTCCTACTACCAGCCCCGGAAACTGTAGTTTCATCAGCCTGATAAGACTCATTTGAAGGGCCATGTAACACATTATAACAGACTTGATTAATATAGACATTAAAAATTTCATCAGGCAAGATCTGCAGTAATTTAGTTTTGGAAAAGGCAGGTCCTGTCTGATGAACCTGCTAAATGTCTTTATAAAGAAAACACAAACTGTTGACAGTAGTCATTATCCCTTTGTATTCCACATTGATCAGACCAGTTATGGAATGCAATACTTCCTTTGTCATGCACCTCATCAGACATATATAACAGATGGTAAGATCCCAAAGGTTCCTAGCAAATAGGGTCACAAGCTTAAATCCCTAAGCTAGCAAAGATAAAATCCCTGCCCTTTTTTGTGTCTTACAGGCTCCTTAGAGGAGAACTGTGCTTTGTCTTCTGAGCAATCAGGAGTCCAATAGTCTGGAATCTCTTGTACCTTCACAGAGCAAACAATCTCATGAATACCAGAACAAAGAATCCAAATATGCTTCAGCAAATCGGTAAAATTAGGTGGAGAAACAGGTTCATTACTCAGCATCTCCATCACTTCTGAAACTGCAGATAAATCAGTGTGATACACTATCTTCCTTCATACAGGACCTGAACGATTGGATGGGTATTCATACCAGGCTTGACTGGTCTAGTGTCTAGCTCTCCCTGAGAGAGAATGTAGAATATATTATGGGAACTGACAAGGGTTAATGGTCACAAGTCTGAGTAGCTTTCAACTTCCTGTGATTCCTGTGAATTATAAATGTCACTAACAGAATTCCAGGATCTCTATGTATGACTTAAAAAAAAACTCCATATCAGATTCCTGGTGAAAAAAATATTACTGGATTTCTTATTTTAACTCCAAAGACTACTCCTCACTGTCTGTCAACAGGCCAGGGGATACAACTAGATGAAGGTAAAAAAATGCTTGTTAAGAAAGCTGCAAAACTATCACCAACATTTTACCACAAAAGTAACACTACAAGTGGCAAGGATCCCAACCGGATTATCAACCAAATACAGCAAGGTGGACACACTCAACTATTCAGTGCAACAGTTGGTATTACCCCCACCTTCCTTTCACTAGTTAGTTCAGGAAACTATTAGCAAAATTCTTACCCAAACTAAGCATTACAAAATAAATCTGCTAGGAGATCAAATATTGACTGGAATAGCTCACTAAAATAACAAACTAGCAGGTTCTTTACATTTAATATCTTTATTCAGTTAGTTTCAGAATGCATTATGCCCAATGCTTCAACAGGAAAAATTCCACTAGACAGGGATGGATCCAGCACTAAGAGACCTAGACAGCTATCCAGTCCTGGCTGGGAGGCCTGGCCATACAACATTAATTAAAGAAAATAAGAAATTAAAGTTTTGCTATGAACATTTTAAATAGGCTTTTCATCTCAGTACCCAAAACAGTAAATGCACACTGCCGCTTTAAACTTCCTGCTTGTATGCAAACAGCTGCCTTTTACATGCAGGCACACCACAACAAATGAATTGGTACAAGATTTAATCTCTTTGGAGTACATAATCTCTTTTCTTTGAGCAAACAAGCAAGAATTAGGGTACCATTCGAACAAATAAATTTTGTGTATACTGCCCAAAAGAGTTTAGTTAAGTGATTTCCTCAGATTCCAGCCATGTACCTTGTCTTTAGGAGCTAAGAGACTTAAACCTCTACACCAGTTGCCAAGCCTCCATTATCTCTTTTTTCCCTTTAGTTAATCACTGTGAATTACCATTAGCCAATGGCACTTATTAGAGTTTCACAGTTTTTGTGGTTTGTAATATACATGTTGGTGCAAAACCTGTTGTTCTAATGACTTTTTAAGTAATTTAGAGTAGTTTGTTTTTATTGGTCTTCAGTTTTATAGAACATCTTTTATTTTGCCTCATATTTATGACCTATCCTTGAGCATGTCACTTAATCAGACAGTGTTTTGGGACAACTGGAAGTTTGTGCTAGGCTCTTCAACAGTCCCCCAGACTGCAAGTCTAGTAACTACTACTACCACCTATGAACCAGAGTAGTTAGGGTGTAAAGGATGGATATTTATTGTAGTAAACAGGAACATCATCACATGAGCCATGTTCTTTGGGTGTGATCCTTGATTTTCTTAATGTTGATAGCATGTTTATTACTTAAACGCAAATAAATTAGACACCATGAAGTGTATGAATTTAATCTTAATATTTTAACTATGAATACATTTTTCATTTATTTTTTTGTAGGCAGATAGGTGTGTAATGTCCTGTGTTTTACTACAACAGTTTGCCTAGCACTTATTAGTTTCATAGGTTCATAGGTGTGTACTAGGCTAATGGCCCTGGAGCCTTTACAAGCCTAGCTCATAGAATTACCCTGGCATCGTGCCACACGATCTTAGTTCCCAGTGCCTCTGTCAAGTAGAGCCACTGGAGTGATCCCTGGGGTGAATTTTCTATTTCCCATCCACTCATCCAGATTTCTCTTGAAGAGGACCAGTGAGGCGCTCCGCTTAACATGTATGGGAAGTCTGTTCCATAGCATGGGCAGTCTCTGGGTGATGATCCTGTCCCTCCAGCTTGTTCTGTTGATTGTGGTAATAAGGTTGAGGTCTCTGGAGCATGTAATGTGGAGGGATTGAGATTTCTTTAGATGTAGCATGTCTAACAGACCTGGGTCAGAAATGGCTTTGTAAGTCAAGCAGAGATCGCCTCTAAGTAGGTGATATGAGACAGAGAATAGTTGGAGTTTTTTGAGTTTGTCCATATAGGACAAGAGTTTAAGACCTAAGATTCTCTTTGTGAGGTATTTTTGTGTCCTCTTCAGTTGTTGTAGGTGTCTGGTAAGGTACATGCCAAATGGGACATTGTACTTGATGAATGACCTAATGAGTGAAGAGTAGAGGGAGACAATGACCTCTTTCTTCCTGGATGCAAAACCCTTAGTAATGAGATGTGCCACATAGAAGGACTTTCTGACCACAGTGGCAATGTGGTGGTCAAAAGAGAGGCTGCTGTCAACCTGTGTTCCAAGATCTCTTATGATGCCTTCTGTGTTCAGTGGTCTACCATTGATGTAGTAATTCATGGGAACCGGGTTTTTCCCAAAGGGGATGACAACACATTTTTTTGGCATTGAGCTTAAGGCCATGGTTATGACACCAGTCATTGGTCTCAGTGAGGCCTTTCTGTAGGATGTCAACATCACTTGGGGAGTTAATTATGGCTCCCAACTTACAATCGTCTGTGAACTTTGTTAGCCAGAGTCCCTTTATGTTGGCCTGGACTTCAGAGAAGTAGTTACCAAACAGGAGAGGACCCAGGACCGAACCCTGTGGGACTCCACTCATGACTGGTCGACAGTCTGACTTGGAGTCAGCTACTTTCACACTGTGGTTCTATCTGTGAACCGGTTTGGACCCCACCTAGTGATATAGTGGTTGATGCTTAGCTTAGTGAGTTTTTCTATGATTCCCGAGTGGGGAATGGTATCAAATGGCTTGGCTAGATCAAAGTAGGCTGTATGAACCACCTTCCACAGCTCTGGTGACTGACTCAAAGAAGTCGACCAGGTTGAGCAGATGAGTAAGGCTATGAGCTGTTAAAGAGCTGCTTCCTGTAGTACATGGTTTGATTTTGTCAGCTTTCATTTGTCTTCTGAGTGACTCTGCCAAGTTATTTTTACAGACAGTACTCCTGGACTGATCCTGAAAAGGGACACTTGCATCCAGACTGCTGGCCCAGGTGTTTTACAGTGTTTGAGTGGTTTCATTATATATTTGTCTTTTGAATTCCTACACACTTCACATAGATGATAATTAGTACTTCACTGTATAAATCCCAGCATTTCTCTTGAAATCTGATGGGTTGCCAGATGCATTTTCACTAAATGTGAGTTTCAAGGCTAGAGAAGTGCATTGTTTTTCATGCTGTCTGTTTTCAATGTGAAAGTGTTTTATTTTGTTTAGAACATGGCTGTCTGTATTTTTTCTGTAAAATATGAAGTAAAAGTTTTAAATGGAATCCAAATATCTGTGATATTTGTAAAAGTAAAGAAGAAAATAGTGTGTACACTGACTGGTTTGAAGGGTGTTTATGGTAGCTGAGGAGAGGCAGCCAAATAAAAAGATATTGGGATGGCTGGTGGGGGTCTGATTCATTACCCTGCATAGGACCACATTTGTCCATAATCCAGCTCTGTTGACTGTAGAGGTGTGTGCTGCAACAATACAACAGTATTAGCCATTCAGGTAGGTCAGACATATACTGAGAAATGCAAAAAGGGATAGGTATTATTGGTGACAAAGAAGACATAAGGTGGTCTAAAATGAGATGTAGATGTCCTGCAAGCATGTCAGAATCCCCCCTCCCAAAAGAAAACAGTATGCTATATGCAGTAATATTTATGATTTTTGTATGACTTGTGGGTTGTTGAGCAAAAGCTGCAGTAATTATATTGTTTCTAATTGTTTTCCTTTATTCAATGCACTAAAGAATTAATTCATTAATAGGCCCAGATCATGTAATATAGTCTAACCATGTTGGATTTTAGTAATATATATTTTTCAGCACCTCCTTTACAACCTCCAGCAACTGCAAAGGGCTTTATATTTGTCAGGCCATTTAGTCTGCATTATTTGGCGTGACCAGAACAGTCGGATCTTCAGCATCCATTAGGTAGCCATTGTTGCATATTACTGTGATAAAGTCTTCTTTATAAGATCAGATTGTACTGGATTTCTGCATTTAGTTGAAAACTCTTACTCTGGCAGTTAGTGCAGAGGACTAAAGCTTCAGCTTGTTAATGAGCTGCTTCCTGTGGCAAGGGTGCATGGTTTTAATCTTTCCACCTTCATTTACCTGCCGTGGACATTGACCAAGTCATATAACCAGACAGTGCTTTGAAACAATTGAAAATTTGGGCTAAGCTCCTTAATGGTCAGTTGTGCTGCATGCCTAGTAACTATGAACCAGTTGTTTCCTAGCCATCCCCTATTGCATAGCTGATCTAGTTCAGGGACTGTTATGACAATATTACCAGCATACTATTATTTAATGTAATGTAGGCAACTTCTTCTTCAAGGGTAGCAGGCCCTGCATTTGTAGATGATGCACTGAAATGAAACATTTTTAATTACAAATTTAAGCTTTAATGTGAAATCATTCAGATTATTTTTATTTTTGCAGAGACTGTGCACATTGACCAGGTGGTTAATATTTCTGATGCTCTCATAAATACTTTTATTCAAACTGTGTCACACCTGGCTGGATCTTATGGTATAATGTTAGTGATCTGTATACATTCTCATGTAGTTCATCCAAAGCTACCAATAAAGTAAATGTAATTTATTTCTGCATAACAATAAGAGGTGTACATCATCAACAAAGTGACTATAATTGCTAGAAGGGGTGGGGGGATTGTCTGTTGATGAAAGTACCGTTTGCTCTTATCATCTGATAATTTTTAAACAGTCTTTAATTCTTTAATCTGTTTTTGCAGGACTAGTATTTGTGTGTGTGTGTGTGTGTGTGTGTGTGTGTGTGTGTATGTGTGTGTGTGTGTGTGTGTGTGTGTGTGTGTGTGTGTGTGTGTGTGTGTGTGTGTGTGTGTGTAATTTAAGTAAGAATACTTTTGACTACTACATGTTTTGGTGAAGCAAAGTAGAAATATGTGACTTTGGTTATTAATTTTTTGACACAGACATCTGAGAAGGGTGTAGTCAACAAATAAGTTTTGGGGGATGTCTGTAGATAAAAAAATGACCCCGCTGAGCTGATAAAGTTAAGTCATTAGTCTGTCTTTACACGACTAGTGCACATTTTGTGTAAAGCAAATTGGAATACATTACTGTGGCCATTTTATCACAATCGGACATGTGATGTATACACAGTTGATGTAGTGGCCATAACTGCTGAGTACAGATAATGTTGGATTATAATGACAGCAGTTTGAGTTTTTGTGGTTGAAATGTTCTAAAATGGGTACTTTTATCATTGGTTTTTACATTTTGTTTCATTGCTTACTGGAAAAAAATGTTAAAACTACACATTTAAAACACACTCTAGTATATGTTGCTGTATTAAACAATAAATATAATTTAAGACAGTCAGGAATGTGAATCAAAGAAAATGTGCATTTATACATGGTCCTAAAAATATGTATAGGGGACCCATGGTTTGAAAACAGCCCAGGGATTAATGTAAATTTAATCCCTCACTGGCTAGATGTTTTTTTTTTTTAATTAATGTGAGTTTAAAGTGAAGAGAACTTTACTATTGCTCATCATAAGTCTATTTTCACTTTATGACTCCTGCTTTGTTTAGCAAATGGCCATCTGATTTTGTGCTACATTTTAAATCAAAGTTTTACATTAAATTAAAATCCTATGCAATCATTGTAAAAGTAAAGAAGAAAATAGTATACACACTGACAGGTCTCAACAGTATTTATGGCAATTGGGGAGAAAGAGCCCAGTAATGGGACACTGGAATGGGTGCAGCAGAGGGGTGCTGATCCATTATCCCATCTAGGGCCCCATTTGACCATCATCTGCCTCTGCCATTAGATGTAGTAATTACTAATGTGTCAGACAAGCAAAACAATTTAAATATCATACTGAACTGCATTACTGATCACTGTCCTATCTTTACTTTCTTTTCTTTCATATCCAAAATTGTTCTGCCAAAATCATTCCAGCTCACTCTGTCCCACATCTATTCTTAGCTAAATTAGAACTTATAGACAGATCTGATGTACCCCCCACTGCTTTTTGAAATCTCCTCAGCTCCATGACAGACTGACACCAAAAAAGGACAGTCCAAGGTAGCAAACTTACCTGGTTAAATTCAGGCATAGAAATAGCTAAAGATAAGACACAAAAGGTCTTTAATGGAAAGTTGACATTGCAAACTAGGAAAAATGTGAAACCTATAAAAATCAGGAAAACATATGAGAAATTTCACTGATACAGCAAAGGCTATTTATTACAGATACCTTCAAACTTCCAGTCTAGGTCAACTAAAAAATGTTGGCAAAAAATTACATACCCTGAGCACCAATAAGGTATTGTTTCAGATTCACACAGCCAACAGGCTAAAATTAGATACATGCAGTTCCACTAAGGATCATATAACATCTACAACTTCCTCCCTCTTAACCCTTTTAACAACTCCCCAGCTCAGATCCACTTACCCCTCTATACAACATACTGCTGTACACCCTCTTAAATTCAGAACTATCAACAAGAAACACATCTGTAGATGTTAAAGGACACCCAAATAAAACTGATAACAACTATAAGCCATAATGTTTTTAGTTTGCCCCTAATTTCTAACCACAGTTAGTGGGTTTCCCTGTGGTTCCATAGCATACTTCTTCAACATTATTCTAACTACTAAGATAGTTACTCCCAGCTTTAACTGTGCTCTAATAGTCCCTTTGCCTAAAATTCCTTATCCCATTTTTGCCAATGACTTCAGACCGGAGGTGGATTCAGCACTAGGCGACTGATGCAGTTGCCTAGGGCCCACTGCTTTGGGAGGGCCCACTGATTGAGGGACAGCCAGAACATTTAATTAAACACAAATAAAAAAAATAAACACATTTCTTCTTTAAAGACACAGTGTATCCATGCAATTTCTTGTCTGTGCATAAGAACCTGCTGTGTGTGTAATGCCCTAGTTACGGATCTTAGGTTAGTTAATTATCTTGCTCAGGCTCAAACCATGTAACTTGGTTACAGGAAGCAAGAGCCTGAATCTTCTACACCAGCTACCAGACTACATCAGGTGTGCATTTTCAAGTGATTGTGAGTTTCAGTGCATTTTCAAGGAACTGTGAGCTTCTGTGCATTTTCAACGAATTGTGAGCTTCAAGGGAAGATAATAAGGGAAGATAAGTTTACTGTCACTCATGATGTCTGTTTTTTATGTGCAACTGTTTTGTTTAGCAAATGGCTGTCAGTATTTGTGCTATAGAATTTAAAAGCAGTGTTAGTAGCAGAAAAGGTAGCATACTTGCCTTTGATGCAGAAGACTGTGGGTTCTACCCCCACACCATGTAGATGGCTTGCTGATACTCCAATGCACTTTAAGGGGGAATGGGGGGGTACTGCCCTCATGTCCTCCTTTGGGTGAGATGCCTAGTAACTATGAACCTGTTGTCGGTTTGTCAGACATTTCCTATTACAATACTTCCAGCTTACCATTTTTTTAATGTAACGCAGGCAATTTATTCTTCAAGGCAGCTGGCATTGAATTTGTAGATGAAACACTGAAATGTAAAGTTGTTTGCCAGCAGTAACCTTTTCATTAGTTACAGATCTTGTTAATGTGGAATTGTTCAGATGACTTTTACTTCTGCAGAGATTGTGCATATTGACAGATATTGGTGGATTGTAATGACAGAAGTTTGAGTGGCCTTTTATGACTGAAATTTTCTGAAATGGATAGCTTTGTCCTTTTTGGTTCATATGTTTTGTTTCATTGCTTACTGAAAAAACATTGAAAACTCCAAATTTAAAACACACCAGAACAATAGGTTCTATATTATACAAGGTATATAATTTAATACAAACAGGATGGTGAAATAAAGAACACATGCATGTATGCATTACCCTAAAAATAGTGCAAGGGACCTATGGTTTGAAAACAGCCCAAACGTTAACTTAATCCACTACTGGCCAGATGTATTTTCTTTGAATGGGGGTTTCAATGCAATTTCAATGAATGTGAGTTTCAAGGGAAGAGAAGTTTACTGTTCATGCTAAGTCTGTTTTTATTGTGAGACAGTATTGTATTGTTTAGCAAATGGCTATCCGTTTTTGTGCTATAAAATTTGAAATAAAAGTTTTAACTTAAATCCAAATAGCTGTGATCATTGTAGATGTAAAGAAGAAGATAGTATGCACCCTGAGAGGTTTGAACAGTGTTTATGGTAACTGAGGAGAAATAGCCAAGTAATGGGACACTGAAATGGCTGTGTGTGTGTGTGTGTGTGTGTGTGTGTGTGTGTGTGTGTGTGTGTGTGTGTGTGTGTGTGTGGGGTAGGGCTATTGTGAGGGGTGGGTTACTATGAAAGGGGAGTCCCCCAATACATTACCCTACCTAGGACCCCATTTAACCATGATCCGGCTCTATGTCCGACCTGTGGCTAATATCTGTACAATTGCAAAAAGTTTGAAAAATTATTTATGAATTCATTCTGGGATATATTCAGATATGCACTATTCTTGTTAATAAACAGCATGTTTTCATACCTGGTTACAGTGCCATTACAGCACTATAGTTTCTGATTAGTCAGATTCTTTCTACCATGGAATAAGGTCATCTGACATGAGATATATTCTCTGACTCAAGACATGTATTTGAAAGTGTAGACCATGATGTAATTCTTCAAACCATTCTCAATGGTATTTTTCAGCCGAAATTGTTCAGTGGTTCAATAACTTCCTTGCTGGCAGATATTTCAGAGTCATTGGCAACAATATACAGATGGATAGTAGAAGGTTCTCGCATGGTGCTACACAAGGGTCAATTTTAGACTCTGCTCTTTTCTCTGCTTATTAATGACTTCCTTTGCGATCTCCTAGAGATCCTCTATGTATTATATGCTTATGATACTGTATTTACTAAACTGGGCAGATCATCCACCATCATAAATTAAACTCTCTAATTTGACTTCTGCTCCATATGGAAATGACTGGCAAACAACAAGCTCATTATTAATATCCTAAAAACTGCAGCAACGGGATTCAGAACCTTGTAAAAATCTGCTCAAGCCTTATCTATTAAAGACCCCAGTGGTACCCTAATCCTTAGTGTTTCAGAACAAAGATATTTAGGTGTGATTCTTGACCTACAATTATCTTTATTTATTTTTTTATCTATCTGCTCTTATTTACAGAGAAGTCCGTCTGGGAATTGAAATGCCTATTTTTAGCAGAGGCGAGGGGAGAAAAGCTCTAAAACAATGCATTCTTTGACAATTCAAAAGAAAGACAGTCAACAAATATTATTTGTAAAGCATATCAGATTAAGGAAATACATGTTTTCAAGATATTGTGAGTAGACTCAAAAAATAATATATTAATACACTTGAATAGTATTCATAGTGGACAGTTAGGACTGCATACTTCAAACTGTAAGTGTCTTAAATTGCATAGTATATTAGTTGCCAGGTCATATTTTAGGGCAGATTTAAATTGTTGCAGGTTATTTAAAAGCCTGATGTGATTTGGAGTTTGTTTCATGCCCTAGAAATGGTGACAAAGAATGACAAGTCACTGCAATAATTATTTGATTTATTAGCAATAGTTTAAGTTCTGAGGATCATAGGGTTCTATTTGGTATATGCCATTAAATGAGATTTGACAATAAGGGTGTTTTAAGTGGATAGTGAAGTATTTTGTATGCTGTAAGTAGCTGAGAGAGTCTGATGTGTTGAGGAAGTTCAGTCCAGTTTGCAGGTATTGAGAGATGTCTGGTAGTGGGAGTGATTAGGAGGCTGCAGGCAAATCTGCTGATTTTCTTGTATGTGCATTCTAGTTTGTGTTTGGTGGAAGAGTTGAGATTTGTGAATATTGGTGAGGCATATAGAAGGTTAGGAAGTAGAAGGAAGATGGCAGCTATTTTACTATGATCACTTAGCAGGTGCTTTGCTCTATAAAGACAGCCTAGTTTGCAGTGTGTCTTTGTGAATGCAGTGTCAATTTGCAGATCAAATTTTAACTTGTTATCAATGATAACTTCTAGTAATTTTGTGTTGGTGGTGTTTCCAATTTTTGTGTTGTTTGATGATTTAATATTAAAGTCAGAGCTGTTTTGATTTTAATTTTTGTGAAGGAATGTGATTAGTTTGATTATGTTGGGATTTAAGAGCAATTGAGTTTTATTTAGCCAGGTTTCCATAGAGGTCAAAGCATCCTGTGCGATGGTTTCTAAGGTGGGAAGATTTTGTGATGAGCAAACTAAAGCTAAGTCACCAACATATTGTATTATAGTGGTGAGTTTGTATTCCTTGTGCATGTCATTAATGAAGATACTGAAAAGTATTGAGCCAGATATTGAGCCTTAGGGGGACTCCTGTAGTAATTGGAAGGAAGGTGGAGTAGGAGTCATTCCATTTTACAGACTGGTTTTTGATTGTTTAGGTACCTGGTGAACAAGCTAGCTAACGGCACTGTGAGGCTTATAAGGTTTAGTCTTTGGAGGAATAGGTGATGTGAGACCATGATGAAGGCTTTTGACAAGTTTAGGAAAACAGTGGAGACAAAATTATCTGAGTGTTTTACTTTGATTAAGGTATCCTAGAAATGTAGTAGGGCAGTTTTGGTGTTGAGGTGGGGTTGAAAGCCATGTTGGATAGGAGAAAGTAATTATTTATCAAGTAGAAAGGCTAGGAGTTGCTGATGTATGTATTTTTCAAGTACTTTGGAGAGGGGAGGAAGGTTGCTATAGGGTGATAATTTGACAATTCTTTGGATGTGCCACCTTTGTGCAATGGAATTATGAAGGGAGCTTTCCATAGGACTGAGATGTAGTTTTCTGTAATGGATTTGTTAATTAGGATAGATACAAGGTAGCAAATGGTGTCAGCAGCAATACTAAAGTATTTGGATGGCAGTTTATCCAGAGCTAGTGTTGTGGGTTTGTGGGTTTCTGTTTACTAATACATTTTTGATGACATTTGTCTGGATGGTTGTTAGGTTGAGTTGGGGTGAGGACTATGATCACCAAGGGGGGTTAGGTAGAGTGAGGCTATTATTGTTTGAGTTAAGTATAGTATAGTATTGGATATGAAGTAGTCACTGAATATGTTTGTAATGTCCTGGCTGGTTTCAGATGGGAAAGGATCTGGGGTGGGTTTTCTGCTTTGTTTTAGGAGGTTGTTTAAATGTTGCCAAAATCTTCATTTTTGTGTGTGTGTGGAGAAGAAGTTTTTTTTATCATAACAAACTTGTGCTTTTGTTCATTTTTTGTGGTACCAATATGTATCTAGGCAGGACTGGGTCCTAGTTTTGTGCCATTGTTTCTAGGCATTGTCTCTGTCTCTCATGAGTTGTTTAGCTTGACCGGTTTGCCATGGGGCAGAATTTATTTTCACTTTTTTATGCCTCAGTGGGCCTTGTTGGTTTAGTATGGTTAAGAAGGAGTCATTGAAGTGACAGACAGCTTCATCTAGAGGCAGCTATCTCAGGGGTTCCCAGTCTCATTGTTTAAGTGTCTTATTAAATGTGGATTTATTAAAATTAGTTACGTTTCTGACAGAGTTGAAATACAGGGGTTTGAGGGGCTAGTAGTATTCTCTGTTTATCTAGGTGGAGTGATGATCACTGAGAGAGTCTGAGGGAGTGCTGGCTAGTTAAACATTTTCATTGTCCGTTGAGAGTATGCAGTCTAGTATGGAAGTTTTTTGAATACTACATTAAAACAGGTTGGTTGTTCGATCAGCTGAGCAAAATGACAGAGGTTACAGTTAGGTTTGTTAGAGGTCCAATCTATGTTAAGATCACTGAGCAGGATTTTTTTTAGTTTAAAGTAGATGATAAATAACTAAGCCTGTTTCCAGTAGTCTTGGCATTTTGGGGGGAGGAGGCTGTAGGCAGCTACAATGATTATGGATTTCTGATGATTTAGGTGGAGTATGGATATTAGTATTTCTTCATGGCTGTACTGTAGAATAGTTGGGAGATGGGTATGGATTTGTAAGGGGGCTTGAAAAATAATGGCAGCCCTTTTACCTATGCAGTGAGGAATGATTTCTTCATCCTTAATTTCAGGACTTAATCAGGTTTCAATGATAACTAGGATGTAGGATTGATAGAATTCAACCAATGCGTGAAGGTCAGATATCTGATTGCAAATGCTGCAGGTGTTGAGATGATATATTTGTGGGCTGCAGGAAGAAACTGATGTTTGTTGTGTTTTAGAGGGTTGCTGAGGAGGAGAATTTTTAGGCAGGGGGTTTGGTGGATTTGGTGTTGGGTTTGTTTAGGAAGGCTAGTGTTGGGTCAGAGTTGGGGTGTACATCTCTGCTCTCTATTAATTTATTAGGGTGGATGCTGGAAATTTTGTGGTTAAGGAGACATAGTTTTGGTACTTTTTTGCACTGGAGTGCGGGATTATGTATTTTGGTGTAGGTTAGTAATGCGTGTTTTTTGAGTAGGATTTTGTGTATGCTAATGAGGGATGGCCACATTAGCAATTTGAAGCTATTTTCTCACATTTAGTTTCTTAATCACAGCATAAATACTTTAAATTCAACACCTCAGTGAAGTTACACCAAAACAAAAGCATTGTGGATTGTCTGCCTTTCAATGGGTAATGGTTTTAATGGGATAGATGGCTTTCACAGTAGCAGTGTAGGCATGATTAAGAACATTGCGGCATGATAAGCAATGTGCACATTAATGAGTCAAATAAACTACTCCATTAGCACAGCAATACCCTACTCCCTAAAAAAACAAGACAACATCAAGGAAACTCTGTTCTCTATCTATCTGTAAAAAAAGCCTTTACTGACCTTGAACTAGCTCTTTGGAAAAGTACAACCCCAGAATCACAAACTCATCATCTTCTTTCGGCTGTTCCTGTTAGAGGTCGCCACAGCAGATAACCTGTTTCCATTTCTTCCTGTCCTCTGCATCTTGCTCTGTCCCACCAACCACCTGCATGTCCTCTCTCACCACATCCATAAACCTTATCATAGGCCTTCCTCTTTTCCTGTTACCTGGTAGCTTCATCCTTAGAATATTTTTCCCAATATACTCAGCATCCCTCCTCAGCACATGTCCAAACCAACATAATCTTGCCTCTCTGGCTTTGTCTCCAAACCTTCCAACCTGGGATGACCCTCTAATATACTTATTCCTAATCCTGTCCACCCTTGTCACACCCAGTGCAAACCCTAACATCTTTAATTCTGCCACATCCAGCTCAAACTCCTGCCTTTTTGTCAATGCCACTGTCTCCAACCCATATAACATAGATGGTCTCACTACCCTCTTGTAGACCTTCCCTTTCACTCGTCTGTCACAAATCACTCCTGACACTCTTCTCCACCCACTCCATCCTGCCTGTACTCTCTTCTTCACCTCTCTTCCACACTCGCTCTTACTCTGAACTATTGACCCCAAGTATTTAAACCCATCCACCTTCGCCACCTCTACTCCTTGCATCCTCACCATTCCTCTATCCTCCCTCTCATTCACACACATATATTCTGTCTTATTCCTGCTGACCTTCATTCCTCTTCTCTCTAGAGCATATCTCCATCTCTCCAGGGTCTCCTCCACCTGATCCCTACTCTCACTACAGATCACAATGTCATCTGCAAACATCATAGTCCACGGGGACTCCTGTCTGATCTCATCTGTCAACCTGTCCATCACCATTGCAAATAAGAAAGGGCTCAGAGCTGATCCTTTATGTAACCTCACCTCCATCTTAAACGCATCCATCACTCCCACTGCAGACCTCACCACTGTCACACTACCCTCGTACATATCCTGTACCACTCTTACATACTTGTCTGACACTCCTGACTTCCTCATACAATACCACAACTCCTCTCTAGGCATCCTGTCATATGCTTTCTCTAAGTCTACAAAAACACAATGCAACTCCTTCTGACATTCTCTGTACATATTCATCAACACTCTCAGAGCAAACATCACATCTGTAGTGCTCTTTCCCGGCATGAAACCATACTGCTGATCACTAATCATCACATCCCTTCTTAACCTAGCTTCCACTACTCTTTCCCATAACTTCATGCTGTGACTGATCAATTTAATCCCTCTGTAGTTACTACAGTTCTGCATATCACCCTTATTCTTAAAAATCGGTACCAAAAAACTTTTTCTCCATTCCTCAGACATCCTCTCACTTTCCAAGATTTCATTAAACAATCTGGTTAAAAACTTCACTGCCATTTCACCTAAACACCTCCATGCTTCCACGGGTATGTCATCTAGGCCAACAGCCTTTCCATTCTTCATTCTCTTCATAGCTATCCTTACTTCCTCCTTGCTAATCCATTGTACTTCATGATTCACTATCCCTACATCATCCAACCTTCTCTCCCTATCATTCTCTTCATTCATCAACCCTTCAAAGTACTCTTTCCATCTCCTCAACACACTCTCTTCGCTTGTGAGTATGTTTCCCACGTTATCCTTTATCACCTTTACCTGCTGCACATCTTTCCTAGCTCGGTCCATCTGTCTAGCCAATCGGTACAGGTCCTTTTCTCCCTCCTTACTGTCCAACCTTTCATACAACTCTTCATATGCCTTATCCTTAGCCTTCACCACCTCTCTCTTTGCCATGCACCTCATCTCCTTATACTCCTGTCTACTTTCATCACCTCTCTGACAATTCCACTTCTTCTTTGCCAACCTCTTTGTCTGTATACTCTCCTGTACTTCCTCATTCCACCACCATGTCTCCTTTTCGTCTTTCCTCTGTCCAGATGTGATACCAAGCACCTTTCTAGCTGTCTCCCTTACTAGCTCTGCTGTAGTTACCCAGCTATTTAGTAACTCTTCACTGCCACCCAGTGCCTGTCTTAACTCATCCCTGAACTCCACCTCACAATTACCCTTTTTCAATTTCCACCATTTGATCCTTGGTGCTGCCCTCACACTCCTCCTCCTCTTCTTGCTCACCAACGTCATCCCACAAACCGCCATCCTATGCTGCCTAACTACACTTTCTCTGGTCACCACTTTACAGCCTCCAAGCTCCTTCAAACTGGCCCTCCTACATAAGATATAATCCACCTGTGTGCATCTTCCTCCACTCTTGTATGTCACCCTATGCTCCTCCCCACAACAAATAAATGAACGTGATAATTGCAGGATACAGCTCCTTTCTATACTGAATAGTGGTAGTGATTGTTGGGAAATGGAATGTAACCTTTAGCAGGAGTTTATACCTCTTTAAAAGGCCTAGAAAGTAAGTGAAATTTCTTTATACTTAAAGTAATGCATCACGGGCTCTTGAAACATCCTCGTTCACTCATTCTGGATTGTCTTATAATTGCCTGAGATCAGCCACACAGTCACTGCACATAATCCCTTGTTGGTTTACACATATCTAGAGTAAGTCAATTAGAACAAAAATGTAGTTTTCTAACTGATGCAGATAGAAAGCAAAGGGCAGATTTAAGGCATAATCCATCACCAGAAAATAAATGACAGGTGACTGATCAGGGAAAGAGGGGTGAATGAGAAAATCAGTAGTTACAAACCTTGGAGTAACCTCTTACAAAGAAGATTCAGAGTGGGATTTCATTTTTTTCTTTTCCAAATGCACAACATAGGCCCTTGGGCTAGTTGGCAATCCTCTGGATTGCTTGTAGGTGTGCTTTCCATGTATGCATGACTGTGCATGCATGTGTGTGTGTTTGTGTGCTTTCTGTGATGGGATGGCACCTTGTTCAGGATTAGTTGCACTGCCTTGCTCCCTTTTCATGCAGGAATATGCACCATGTCCCTGGTAGCCCTGAACAGGATTAAGTAATTAATTGGTGAATGTGTGAATGAATGTTTTGTAAATGCTGACTTTTGTCAGTTTTAAATGTTTGCACTTGCCTGAACTTGACCCTACCTGCAAATGTCAATATCACTATATTGATTCAAGATGTTTTTGGAAATTTGTAAATGCAGTAGTAGTGTGTGTGGCTTCAGTAATAGCACATACCTCATCTTTAGCCTATAATAATAGTAACAAAGGCTACAGCAGTAACACGTTTCATCACTGCTCTACAATTATAGTAACACAAGCTATGGCAGTTTTACAGATATCATCATTTGTACATAGTAATAGTAACAGAGGTTATGGCAATAATGCAGGACTCACCATAGATTTATAATAATAGTAATGTAGTGCATGGAGTGCTGCATTTATGCTCTGGAATCAGGAAAAAGATGAACTTGTTGCCATACCTCTCAAACTCTTAACGCAAAAAATCTGGACAAAGCCCGACAAAATGGGGGGACAGAGGCCCAAAAATAGGGACATATTTTAAACATTGCTCTTATAAACTTAGAAAGTTGCTAGAGTGACGGTGTTTGTTTTAGCATACATTTTCTGAAGGATTTGAAGTCTTTAACTTAAATGTATGTCATTATTTAGTGACTTCAATCCTTAAATAATCTCAGTGATTTGCTAGAAAACTACAAATTTTATGAGGAACAGACCAAAAATATGAGCCGAAAATCTGGACATTCTACGAAAATCTGGACAGTTGAGAGGTATGTGTTAAGCACTTCCCTTGCATGAAACCCTGTTCTGAACAGAGCTTAAGGGATGTTTAACAAAACCTTGTAAAGGACACCATAAGCACTGTTACAATCGGGTTTTGCTTAAGGGATTTACAGCGGACAGCACTGGCTAGCAAAGAACTCCAGCAGAAGGTAAAACATATTTTAAAAATATTAGAATGTCACACTGCCACATTTACAAACAAAAAGCATATCAGACCAAAGGTCTAACAGCTTTGAAAGGATGTTTTGCCTTCTGCCAGAAGAGTACTTAGTTTCTACCTGCTGTACATTTTAGCCACTCCTGATTATGCTGAATGTCCCTGATTTTGCCTCATATTCCTTTGTTTTCTCTTGTAAAATTTTTGATTTTCTATTAAATCACTGAACATTACAGTCGGTTAATTATAACAGAGTTTTTGGATTTGTTCAAAATTCTTAGCAAAGAAGATGAGAGTTATACTGTTGTCTGTTTAACAGCTCTAGCTACAGCTTTCAAAGCTGGTAAAACACTTTGACAGCCTCCACTTTCTTTTGGTTTTCTGTAATTGATAGTATATGGAGCAGATAAAGCTCCATACGCTACAAAGAATTATGATGGGGTCTCTGATCATAACCCTCTATTATGAGTTCTCAACATGGATGCCAAGATTCACCTGTCAAGCTTCACTCTCAAAGTGAATTTTTTGGCTTCCATGTCTCAGACATATAACAAGCTAGTTTTGATTGGCGATCTAATCATAATCCTCTCTATTGGCTGTGGTAACAACATAGAAATCCTAACTGGCCCATTATTATAGTAGCAGAGACTATGGCCTATACTAACAATATAGGCTATTGCATTAATATTCACCTCATTACTGGACCACAAGTATATAACAAGCTGCAGAAATAACAATGGTCTAACTACTTTACCATAACTATTGTTACAAGGCCTATAGTAGTGACAGAGATACCATCACTGAAACATAGTAACAGTAAAACAGGCTGTCACAACGGCACAGATTTCAACACAGGAGCCATAGACAGAGGAATACAGGGTACAGCTGTAAACATAACTCGCAACATCTTAGTGCAAGAAATCTGGAGAGAGCCTAAAATAATGGTGGGATAAAGACCCCAAAATAGAGACAGATTTTAAATACTGCTCTTACAAACTTATCAGGTTGAGTTAGTTTGCATTTTCTTGAGAATTTAAAGTCTTAAACTCAAAGTGTGACATTATTTAGTGTCTTCAGTCCTCAGTGACTTGCCAGAAAACCACAAATGTTTATGAAGGACAAACCAAAAATATGAAGAAAAAATCTGGGCATTCTGCAAAAATCTTGACATTTGAGAGGTATGGCTGTAAAACATAAGTTATCACAACATAAGCCATGTCAATGTTCATTGCATCATAACAATAGCAACACAGACTACTATACCAACATGTTTAGTTATTTATTTTATCGGAGTTGCTGGCTACTAAGACTTGTCTGCATATATCAAGTGGACACAAGCTGATTTAAGTATACTTTTCACAGCACTTATTTAAGATTTGAGTCAGTAGTGTGTGTCTTTGATTCAGTAAATATTGTGTCTCTGTCTCTCTGCAGTTAAGTTGCCTGAAGTGTGAAAACGTGTAGCCATCTGTGCTCATTGAAATTTGTTAAGACTGCTTTGAAATTCCTGTGTTAGTGTTAGTTAGCCTGAGGGTTTCTGATAGCATTAACATCTGTGTTGGTTACATTTCTAGTAATCATTTTAAATCGGAGTTGCTGGCTACTGAGACTTGTCTGCATATATCAACTGGACACAAGCTGATTTAAGTATACTTTTCTCTGCACTTATTTAAGATTTGAGTCAGTAAATATTATATGTCTTTGATTCAGTAAATATTGTGTTTCTGTCTCTCTGCAGTTATTCTCCCCCCCCCCCCCGCTCTGTTTCCTGTTGTGGTGTTAATCTTGGTGGCTTTGGAATTGCCCGCCCCTGCTGTAAATCTGTTTTTGCACACTCCTCCTGGACCCATCTCATTTGCTCACTCAATTGAGTACAGTGAGATCATATTTGATTTCAGATACTCCTACCAGTCCCATCTCCTCTTCAGTGTACAGAGAGAGCACGTGGGAAAGACATTCCCCTATAGTATCTTAATCTGCTCTGTTTCCTCCCTCTTCAAAAAAAAATGCACTTCATCTGCTTTACTGTATTTGTGTTTCTTCCTACTTTATTACCTTATTTTGCTTTTGCCTCTTCTTAAAAGTACTCAATTGAATTTATTCTGCTGCCTTTATTACTGCTTGTTAGTAGCCTGATTAAATTGTAACTGTTATTCTAAGGCCCTTGGTTTAAGCACTTGGGCTTCAAATCAGTTGTTTTACATTAAGAAGGTTTGTGGTCTGCACTGTTGTGGCAGGACAGGTAGTGTACATCCTTCTAAGTTGGGAACTGCTGATTGAAGGCTCAGTGTCTGTTATTCTAAAAGTGTATTAGTTCTGGGTTAAGCACTTGGGCTTCAGGCCAGTTATTTTACATTAAGAAGGTTTGTGGTCTGCACTCTTGTGGGAGGAGAGGCTAGATTCTGCCCTTCTGAGCTGGGAATTTCTGGTTAAAGGCTTATTGAGCGTGCTTACTTGAACTGTTAAGTCTCTTTCTGAAATCGGTACGCCTTGTTTGCTGTAGCATAGACTAGATTCAGGCTGGCTGGATCTAGCTTTGTTTGTCTAACTTGCGCACTGATCCAGGCCGTCTTTTTTGGAGAAGGTTTCCCTGTACCCTAGTGGCTGGAATGTGCAGTTAGAACTTGTCTGACTGAAAACTGCTGGAACAGTGCTCAGTTTTGAGCTTTTTAACTGGTTAATTGGGTAAAGTGCTGTTTTGATTGTATCTGCTCTATTTTCTGAAAAAAAAAACAAAAAAACAAAAAAATATACTTGTTTCCAGCCTTTCTGAACTAGTATAGTTCAGTTTTCAGGTTATTGCTGAATCCAGGGCTGTGTTACAAGTTTCTGTGTTGCCCATACCTTAGTTGGATAGAGGGAAGTTTCTCTGTTCACCTGTGAGAGAGGGGAGCTTTGAGCAGCCTATCTGTCCCTGGAGGAGTGGTTTCAGCCCAGAAGTTAGTAGTTTATTGGCCATTTTGGGCTAATTTTGATTGTTTTTTTTTGTTCAGAAAATAGAGCAGATACAAACAAAAAAAAAAAAGACTTGTTTCCCGCCTTTCTGAACTAGTATAGTCCAATTTTTAGGTTATTACTGAATCTAGGGCTGTGTTACAAGTTTCTGTGTTGCCCATACCTTACTTGGATAGAAGGAAGTTTCTTTGTTCACCTGTGAGAGAGGGGAGCTTTGAGCAGCCTATCTTTCCCTGTAGGAGTGGTTTCAGCCCAGAAGTTAGTAGTTTATTGGCCATTTTGGGCTAATTTCTATCTCTTTCACTTCCCTGCTATAAAAAAACGCATTTGTCCAGTTTTTGCACTTGTATTCTGCTCAGCAAGTGCCTTCCAGGTGTTCTGCAGAGTCTACAGCAGCAGAGAGACAGAAGAGTGACTTTGGAGTGATTAAGTATCACTCTGCTTTTCTTGCCGTCAACTAATTCTGCCTAAAACGCCAGTTTTTTAGCGAATCTGTGATTTAAAAAGTTTGTTATTGCTACATATTATACTTACTTGCTGCCTGCACTTGAATTAAGTCATTTTTGTTTTTAAATAATCTTTTTAACTGTTGTAGGCTACACACTAAAGTGTGATAGCCTTTTCTGTGCATTTAAAGTGTTGTTTTGATTGTATCTACTCTATTTTCTGAAAAAAAAAATCAAACAAAATATACTTGTTACCCGCCTTTCTGAACTAGTATAGTCCAGTTTTCAGGTTATTGCTGAATCCAGGGCTGAGTTACAAGTTTCTGTGTTACTCGAACCTTACTTGGATAGAAGGAAGTTTCTCCATTCACCTGTGAGAGAGGGGAGATTTGAGCAGCCTATCTGTCCCTGGAGGAGTGGTTTCAGCCCAGAAGTTAGTAGTTTATTAGCCATTTTGGGCTAATTTTGATTGTATCTGCTCCATTTTCCGAAAAAAAAAAAAAGAAAAAACAAAAACAAAAAAATATATACTTTTTCACTCCTTTCTGAACTAATATAGTCCAGTTTTCAGGTTATTGCTGAATCCAGGGCTGTGTTACAAGTTTCTGTGTTGCCCATACCTTACTTGGATAGAAGGAAGTTTCTCTGTTCATCTGTGAGAGAGGGGAGCTTTGAGCAGCCTATCTGTCCCTGGAGGAGTGGTTTCAGCCCAGACGTTAGTAATTTATCGGCCATTTTGGACTAATTTCTATCTCTTTCACTTCCCTGCTATAAAAAAATGCATTTGTGCGGTTTTGTGCACTGGGCAGTGTCGCTTAGCTAGAGTTAAACTATTCTCAGCTCCACGAAGTCTACTCTTCAATTTTTCCCTTGGAACTAGACAAACCTTCAACTTTAGCACTCAAACCATTCATTTTACAGTCAAGCACTTGCTTAAAACTCATAGCAAGCACTAATTAACCCTAGCACTATACCTCCATATACTGTCCAGAAGGACAAGGCTCTCTATTCGTCCCACCAGCCAATCAGAAAAACAGCTTACTCTACCTATTCAGGCATGTCCAAAAGGCAGTTTCCGGTGTACTCTCCAGTCCAACTGGTGAATCTGGGCATTTTGAGGCAATGTTAAAACTGCCTCATGTACACAGACAACCCTCTCCTCCTACCACCAAACACTAATATATGCGAGAGATGCAATTATACAGCCAAACTGGAGGCAAAGCTTTCTCAACCCAAGACTGGAACTGACAGTCAAGAGGAGAAGGGTAATACTTGCAACACACCACCAGTCTTACACAGACCTAATAAATCAACACCGGCAAATAACACACATGAATACATGAAAACATACTTGGAGGCTCTAAATAAAAATTTTCAAAAGCAACAGAGACCTCCAAAGCAGACATCCAAGCAACCGCCACACTCCATCACCAACCATGAAACACATACTTCACATAATCAGTGTGCCACGCAATCACAGCCCTTAACGCAAAATAACATACCCAACACACTAGTAATAGGTGACTCTATAGTCAGGCACACTGATGTCCCACTCACTAGGCTGGACAAGGAGAAGGTTACAGTTAGCTGCCTGTCGGGTGCCAGGATCCGCCGCATAACAAGCACTCAGGTCACTCCAGAACAAGTACAAATACTACTCTGTCATTATCCATGTTGGTGTGAATGACCTGAGACATACTTCTCTTCCATGTCTCTTTTCATGTAGTCCAGGGCTCTCTGATTATGTAGCCCAGGCCGGTATGACACTGACCTTGAGTAGCATCCTGCCCTCACCAACAATGATGCCACAGTATAAAGAAAAAATGATCAATTTCAACAATTGGCTAAGTTTCTGGTATTATTCAAAGGGGATTCAGTATCTGTCCGCCTGGGATGACATGCTCGACAAGCCACGTTGCTTCACAAGAGATGGCTTGCACCTGTCACCCTTAGGCTTTTGAATACTGGCCAAGGCTCTTGCCACCCCCATAGTGCCTTTTTTAGGCAAGGCTGAAAAGACAAACCCACCACCATAAATAGCACAAGTAACCAAAAACTGAGGGTAATGCTACTCAACGCCAGAAGTCTAAACCTCAAAATGCACGCACTCGAGGCCCTCCTCAGTATGGAGAACATCGACATCTGTGCAGTAACAGAAACCTGGTTTAAGGCTCCTGAGAGCACCCCAGCACTACTAGGCTATAACTCATACCATACCTTTTGGCCACAGCACCAGGACTGAAACACAAAAGGTGGGGGTGTATCCATATTCATCAAGGATACCCACACCTCCAGGTTAGTGGCGCAGCACAATGCATCAGAGATCATCCATGTGCAACTAACAATGGGCAAAACTGCAATCCAAATTCTAGCTTGCTGCAGATCACCCACCATGGCCCAGGACCCCCATTCTGCATTTCTGGAGACACTGGGAAATATTAAGGTCCTGCCAAACACCCTAATACTGGGTGATTTCAATTACCCAAACATAAACTGGGAGAACTACTCAAGTAATAACTCCCTTGCCCAACGCTTCCTAAAATTTGTAAACTCGAATGCCCTGGATCAACTGGTCAACACCCCACCAGAGGGAACAGCATATCGGACCTGGTCATCACCAACATGGGCGACTCTTCGCTGGTTAGATCAGACCACAGACTAACCACTCTGGATAGCCACATTCCGCCCCCAACCCCAATCAAGGAAACCACTGTGAAAAACTTTTCAAAAACAAACTTCACGCTACTTATGACCGAGGTGGAAAGGTTCACAGCCCCCATGCTAAAGGACAATGCTGTCCAAGCTGCTGAAACCTTTACAAAGGCACTCTATGACCATCTGCAGGAATGCATGGATCATGCTATCCCAAGTAAAACCAAGACTCACTCCTCCAAGAAAAGGAAACCAGTCTGGTGGACCCCTGCCATAAACAAGCTATACAACAAAAGTAGGAAACTAGTACAGAAAAAGAGTAAAATCCCAAGGAGGAAAGACATCCCTTCAGTATCAGCATGAAACTATGATCCCTCATTAAATCATCCAAGGCTAGTTTCGAAAGAAAAATTGCCAATGACTCCAAAGATAACCACAAAGCGTTCTTTAGCTATGTCAAGAGCCTAAGTGGAAACTCTCAGATCTGCTCTGAGTTAGTGCAGAATGACACAAAATGCACTGCACCGACTGATATTGCTAACATTCTGGCAGACAAGTTTACTGCAAACTTCACCCCCCCCTCTCACCCCCTAAAGGGCCCATAACCATACCAGAAGAATGTAGGGCCCATCAATCACTGACACACAGGTTAAAACAGCCATATCCAAAACCAAAAACACAGCTTCAATGGGACCGGATGGTGTCCCAGGCTGTGTCTTACTAGAGCTCCAAAATGAACTAACCCCTCACCTAAACACACTATTCAAACTCAGCCTCTCTACAGGCTACATACCCACAGAGTGGCACACAGCAACAGTTATCCCGCTCCACAAAGGTGGAGCCACAACGGACCCCGGGAACTATCGCCCTATAAGCCTGACTAACCTGGTCTGCAAGGCTATGGAACGCATCATCATGGAACTCATTAACAGAGACATTGGAAACCTCCAAACCTTGGACCCTACCCAGTTTGGCTTTGTTAAGGGCAGATCATGCCTCCTAAACCTGGTGGACTTCTTTGAGATGGTTCCCAAGGCATTAGACAAGGGAAATGAGGGCCACACAGCCTACCTAGACCTCACAAAGGCTTTCAACACCATTCCCCATTCTAGTATTATAGACAAGCTCACCAGCTTGAACATAAACCCCTACGTCACAAGATGAGCTGCTAACTGGCTCATAGATAGAACCCACATGGTGAGAGTTGCAGGCTCTATGTCCGACTCTAAACCGGTTACAAGTGGAGTCCCCCAGGGCTCAGTCCTAGGACCCCTCCTGTTTGGTATATACTTCTCAGAGATATAGGCAAGCATAGGAGGACTATGGATGACCAAGCTCGCAGGCGACTGCAAACTAGGGACCATAATTGACTCTCCGGCCGATACAGACACCCTCCAGGTGGGTCTCACTGAGATGGATACCTGGTGTCAAAATCATGGCCTCAAGCTAAATGCCAAAAAGTGCATAGTCATCCCCTTTGGAAAAAACAAAGTACCCATGAACTACCACATAGGTGGCAGTCCCCTAAGTACAGAAAATGTAATAAGGGAACTGGGAACCCAAGTAGATAGTAATCTCTCCTTTGATAATCATATTACCAAGGTGGTTAGAAAATCCTTCTATGTGTCCCATCTAATCACAAAAGGGTTTGCATCTAGAACAAAAGAGGTTATTATGCCTCTCTACTCATCACTCATTAGACCCATCATAGAATACAACGCCCCATTTGGGATGTACCTTATAAGACACCTGCAACAGCTGGAAAGACCACAAACGTACCTCACCAAGAGGATTACTGGCCTCAAACAGATGCCCTATGCAACCCGACTCAAGAAACTCCAGCTGTACTCGGCTGCATGCCGCTTACTCAAAGGTGATCTCTGCCTGACATACAAGGCCATGTCCAAGCCAGAATTGATGGACATGCTCCACCTAAAAAAACAAAACAAATCCCAGAGAGCCACATGCTCTAGAGATATAAACCTCACCACAATGATAAATAGGACATGCTGGAGGGATAGATTCCTATCCCAGAGACTCCCTATGCTTTGGAACAGGATTCCAATATACATCAGGCAGAGCCCCTCACTAACACTCTTCAAGAGAAACCTTGACGTGTGGATGGGAAACAGAAAATTTACCCCGGGGATCACTGCAGTGGCTCTGCTGGACAGTGGCACAGGGAACTAATGGCTCTGCTGGACAGAGGCACAGGGAACTAATCTAAGGAGGTGGCGAAAGCCAACACATTCTGGCTAGGCTTATAAATGCGCTTGGGCAGATAGCCTAGTACTTACCTATGAACCTATGATTTATTTGCTGTTTGTTTACTAGCTATGTGGGCTGGTCTGATCAGCCATGACCTGGTCTCAAAGGGTAATGACAAATCAATTAGATAATTTAAATGTAGATAAGCAACAAATATACCAGGATCATACAAAAACATTTGATTTCTCCAAGCATATACCATATTTTTCATTAAATGTTATTTACATAAGGGTTACAATTATTTACATAAGTTTGCTGCCAGTAAACAATAATGCAACTCGGACACTGCTTACATTATCTTGTCTGAAACAAAAGTCTTGCTTTTTGCAGCCTATAATTAATTATTGTCTTGATAGCAGATGCATTGGGCTTCCTACAGGAGGCACTTATTCAGGGATTGTTTAAATGCATTCACAGTTTCCTGTTTTTGATGCCACTAGGTAGGTGATTCCAGATTGCTGGACCCAGTCCAGAGAAGGCTCTTTCACCCACAGCTGTTTGGAACATGGACAGGTATGTTGTGTTCATTAATGAACAACTTAAGAGAAGGGCAGTAGCCATCATTTAAATGTTTAAAAAGCAGAGAGGCTAGCAATAATGCAGCCCTATTAGCATTTGACAACCACTTGCTATCCTTTTGTAAAATACAGTGATGAACAGGTAAATTAGCCAGTAGTATAAATATGCAATTTTTATTATTTGTAACCTCTGTGTATTGCAGGAGGAATGAAACACCAACAGAGGTAGTCTGTATTCAGGTTTGGGAAGTAGAATGTTTCTAGCTATAGCTGATGGCAGATGGTTGGAGTAGGTGGACAATTCTGTGCCAAAACTTTTAATTGAGAAAGTACTTTGTGATGTTTTTATCTGCAGGAATATTAAAGGTGAGAGATGAATCTTATGTGAAGCTGATGTATTTTTGTTCAGTAATGTCACACTGCCAGCCCAACTATCTGGAATTGTGTAAATAATTATATGTCATTTGTGAATATTGATATGATTTATACAGAACTGTATGTTATGTACTGAGCTTCAAGAATGTAACCACAGCATACCCTGTTGGAATATAGAAGATTAATTTGTAAAACTTAAGAATAGTTGAGGTTAAGTTACTTTACAGCTGGGCCATAAATAAGAGAAGTTATCTCGCAGTTTCAATGCAGATGCAGGCACAATGTCTAGAGATAGAAGTTTTTGTATTGTCTTGAAAGAAATGTAATTACTTGATTTAAAATGTAAAGTGTTTTATTGTTTTACAACTTCCAAGATCTGTAAACATCTGAGATATATATTTTTTACACAGAGATGTTAAATTCTATTAGTTTCTGTTTTACCCTGGGAAATGAAGTCAGGTGACAAAAAGTGATGTCATCCAGGCTAACCTAGCAGTAAAATGTGATATTGATTTAAGAACTCTATCAGAGAGAGACTGGGTATTTTATATTTTGTCTTGGACCTAGCAAGAACATCCACTCATCATCATCATCTGCACTTGCCTGGCTGTAATTAAGATTTAGGGCATAGTATCTCTTTTAGATATAGCTAGGAATATAGTAAAGATTAGTTTAGATGTTTTCTGTATTTATTTGAGACTGTCCTACAAAGTTGTTTTAAAATATTTCCTGTGATTTTTTGAACTTTGAAGTTACTGTGTTGATTGACTGAGTATTATCTTATTTTTTTATTTATTATTAAATATATTTAAACTTATCTTTGTGGCTGATATTTGTGAGACATATTTAAGCTCTAAGAGTACTTTCATATGTACTTGGTGACACTGTACAGGCAACTCCTAAATAGCCTGGCACTTGGTCAAAACTACCATTTGGATAATAATAACATTATAAGATTGGATACCCTTTGTAAGGGCCTTATAGTAGCTGATAAGTAGGGGTTGGTGGCAGTGGAAACTACCTTATTGTCCAGGCAGAAGAGGCATAGCTAGTAAACCTTTGCCAGCCTTCCCCAGGTGTGTGTGTGTGTGTGTGTGTGTATGTGTGTGTGTGTGTTTATATATATACCAAATCTCAAAGTGTGTATATGTCAGCTACTTGGGCAGGGACACAAAGCACTGGTTGGACAGAGAGGGTGCTGGAGGTCTTGGCTTAGTCCCTCAGCTGAGATCTTAACCCTATAGCTGTGCCAGTGAGGAGTCTTATTTGGGATCTGGAGAAGAGGGAGAAACCTGCCCCAGACTGACTGTGATCTCTTTGTGCTTTTAAGGGAAATTGCACTTTACTGTGTGTGTACTTGTCATCCTCCCAGTGTGCACGTCCCCCACTGTTGCCAGTGGTGAGGATTGAAGCTCCTTGATTAATGGGCCAGTGCAGGGGTGTCACATATTAATTGGTCAGCAGTGATGGGATATCCACATCACATATTAATTGGTTGATAGTGTTGAGATAGCCATGTTACATATTAATTGGCTTGTAGTGGTGTGGATATTAAATTCCTGTAACCTGTGTACAGTGGTCACAGAAGGTGTTTGTACTTTCAATCAGCCATGCAGTGGACATTCAGAGTTTCACATCACAATTGCTTTATTTTTTTTTTTGTTATCTTATTTAGTCAGGGAGAGCAGGCAATCATGTCAGCAGAGGAGTATGGCAAGCTGACAAAGAGCCAGTTGGCTGAGATATGCCAGGCTAAAGACTGGTGCATGCCAACCTAAGGCAGAAATGATTGCAGTTTTGGACACAGTTGCATTGCAGACTAGTGATCAGGAAGACAACTAGGCTGGCCTTGGAGATGTACAACTCTCAGAAAATGGACAGCTCAACCTTTCCACAGAGGACTTAAAAATCCATCTGGAGTTAAAGAGACTTCAGCTGGAGGCCAAGAGTTTGGAAATAGAAGCAGCAGAGAGACTGAGATGTCTAGAGGCTGAGGAAAATTAAAAACTGAGACGTCTTGAGGCTGAGGAAAATGAGAAACTGAAATGTCTAGAGGCTGAGGAGAAGGAGAGGCACAGGAAACATGAAAAGGAGATGCTGACTCTTCACCAGAGTCATGGAGGTAATGGGGAAGGGAGTAACCAAACCCCAGAAGCAACAAAGGTCAGTAAATTTCTTCCACAGTTTACAGAGGGGAATAATTTTGATAATTTCATTCATATGTTTGAGAGGGTATGTAAACAGTATATTGTTGACCAAGGGATCTGAGCATGATTCCTGACCCTATTACTCCATGGTAAAGCTGTAACTGCTATTTCTAAATTGTCTGATACTGATTGCTTAACTTATAATATTGTAAAAAACTGTTGCTAGAATGTTTTAAGTTAACACCTGAAGCTTATAGGAAAGCATTTTGTGAGCACAGACGCAAGGCAGATGAAAGTGTGTGTGAATATATTGCTGAACTAAGCACTTATTTTCATAGGTGGGTGAGTGGATATCAGGTCACCACTTTTGAAGGGCTGGCAGACCTTTTGGTGAGGGAATAAACCCTTAGCAGCTGATAGACAATGCAATACTGCAGATGAGATGGGGAAGAAGGGAGACCTATACCTAGCAAGCAAGGCATCACTGCACAGGAAAGGGAGACCCAGTGCTGCTCATGGGTCTAAGGGAACCCATGGTGGGCAGCCCAGACTGCCCTAACAGAGTCTGCCAGTAGCAGGGGAAGCCACTAGTCCAGGTACACATCCAGGACTAAGAGTTAAATGTTTTATATGCAAACAGTGGGGCCATGTAGCATATAGATGTCCATGGAGGCAAGGTGGGGAACAAAAGGTGTGAGAGCCAGTAAGTGGGAATGACAAAATGCCAGTAGTACGTTGTCTCGAGACAACAAGGGTACCAAAATACCACAAGAGGTTATATCCTATCTTAGTAAATGGGAAAGAGGCCATTGCTAAGAGAGACACAGCCTCTGACTTAACCATTGTGAAGCCTGCAATGGTTAAAGAGGAGCACTACTTGCTTGGGCAGTCAATTCCACTCAGAGCTTTAGGAGGGACCCCATTCCAAATACCTTTGGCTAGGGTTCACCTTGACTGGGTGGGTGGTAAAGGAAGCCAGCATGTAGGTGTGTTTGAGGATATCCCTGCAGATGTCCTGATAAGGAATGATTTTGATAATGCAGTACCATGTGTGCATGCAGTTACACGCAGTCAGGCTTGGAGACAAACATGTGGGTCTGGTAGCCTGAGAGACCCAGACAGACCACACACTTGTAGCCAGGACTGGTGAGGTGGCTACTTCAGGGAGGGAGCTACTGTGCAGCAGTGAGAATGAAGGTGAGCCACAGCTGCATGTGGGTACTGATGTTCCCTTGGACAGAGTGACTGCAGGGGCAGAGGTGAGAAGTAGTACCCGGGCTGACAGTGAGGTACCCCTATCAGCAATACCAGACTTCCTGTGGAAGGGGAGCTGGGAAGGGTTACAAAGTGAGAGGTGAGGCAGGCTCAGCTCTCAGACCATGCATTACAAGGCCTGAGGGAGGTAGCTAGTGAGGCACCTAATTCTCAAGGGAATGGGGAATCTGTATACTGGGACAAAGGGTTACTGTATAGAGAATGGACCCCTGAGGGATGGCTAGAGGATGAGAGAATACAGCAGTTGGTAGTGCC